>NW_015386833.1:171894-189629 GCF_001527695.2 Protobothrops mucrosquamatus
AATGTTTCTGCTGTTGAGTTCTCATCTGGGCTTGATAAGACCCTTCATCTGTATTCAGAAGTCATTCTGAAAGGTTGAGAGTCTCATAGTTGCCTACTAGTAGATAAATTTACAGCTTTTTTAAAAAAAATCTTTGCTATGGGTAGGTTAGAATTCATTGGCATGTTTTGTATATATTTTATGCATTATGGAAGCTTGGCATGATTATACAAGTAAAAATTAAAAATTAGCAGGCAGAAAACAGTAATTGTGTAAACTGAGCATTTATGATGCGGAGCACTGATCTGAAGAGACACTGTCATTTTGCGACTGCAGTAATACAGCAAGACATTTGGTGCTGTAATGACATTTTAAAGTGAAAATTCAAAACAATAATCCACTGAGAGAACATCTCATCAGGGTCCTCCAGGGTAGCACTTAACAGATTTGACATTTCTTTTTAGGGTCTATCGTGACTACTGTAAGATGTTCACTTGAAATAAAGTAATATTTGATACTGGATCAATGTGCACTTGCCAAATTTCAAGGATCAAAAAAATATATCCCCAAACACCACTGTCAACTTACTAGATCTTCATGGAACTTTTTTCAAATGACAAATCCTTCTTGAGGAGCGGAAAGAAAGGAGGTAACATTTGAACTTGTAACTTCTGAACATTTCAGGTTAGAAAAACTGTGGAGCACTTGGGACTTTTCTATCAAATAGCCTTTTCTCTCTGAACAGAGTGTGATTACTGATTATACCTACCTCTTGCTTTGCCATCAAATTCTGTGTTCCACCTTTTTTATTATCCAATCCACTATGAGATGAATAATGCTAAAGACATATATTTGAACGTTGTTTTCCATATCCTACTCTCATTCTTAACCCCTATATTGCCTTAAATCCAAGACTGGATAGCTTGGGTTAACTTCATACTGAGAAGTCTCCATTTCTATCTAGATAGAATGGCACTGAGAACTTTTTCTCTCCTTGGTGCCTGGAAGTGACACTTTCAAGAATATAACTATGGACTTGCCCTAGGAAGGCTGGAGATTTCTGGGAGTTGAAGTCCATCTTCAAGTTGCCAAGTTTGAAAAACATTGGCCTAGGGCAGGCATGTCAAACTCGCGACATCACATGACATTGCGCGATGTATCGCAACTTTTTCCCCATTGCCATCAATGGGGTGGGCATGGTTTCAGTGTGATGCATCCGGCCCATGGGCCGGCAGGTTAACATGCCTGGCCTAGGGAGTATCTTGAGGTCACAATTCCATAGACATGACAAGTGTCAGAAAGGTGCAGTGGTGCGGGGAAAATATGAGGGACCTCATCCACTGGTGCTCCAGTGTCTTTCCTGGAGGAGACATGGCTCCCAATTCTTCGCATGCAATGAACTGAAGTCTTCTCTTGACATGAAATCATTTTTAAAAGAAATGTTAGTATTTGTTGCTGCCACAAAATGCCAGCATGGCCCTCAGTTCTTTGCATGCCATGACTTAAGGTCTGTCTCTTGACGTAAAGCCATTTTTAAAAGAAATGTTAGCACTTGTTGCAGCCACAAAGGGCCAGTTTTTTCCCCCTTGAATGACTTATTTGATTACTCATGGAAGCAAGAATGATCTTAAATGCATCTAGTTTCTCTTCTATTAATATTCTGAACTGACAGACTGCCATTTCAGTTCTGTCATGCACACAATCGGACTAGTGAAAGATGTCTTGTTTGGGGTGATAATTTCCAAGGATTAATTCACATCGCAAACTTGAAAAGTGTGCTTACATTTAAAGGGCTATTTCTCCTCTTCCATTATTGAAAAGGGATTCCCATTTTTAAAGGGTCCTGTTTTTCATTCTTAATCTTAATATAATATAATTCCTACTCATTTGATTCTGTTGAAAGTGTAGTGTGTGTTGCTCAGCGGCTATTCACACTGTACTGGTGATAATAATTAGGATAGTTCTTGTCAGAAAATTGTAATATGTAATATGGAATGCTCTAATCTAGATTAGTTTGATGAATTCCCTTGGAGAGATGTTGTGCTTTTTCCCCAGAATCTCAATCCCTTTGAGTTAAGTATTGCCAAAGTATGATTTTGGCAACAAAATGGTCTCCAACATGCTCTTTGGTGGACAGGGAGAAAAAAATGGAACTCACAATTCACTCATTGAATAATGATTGCTCTGGAAAATCCTTTTTATAGAGAATATTAAATAGTAAAGAGGAACCTCTCTATTTTATTTTATTTATACAATGGCTTTGCCCCAGTTTATCACCTATTGAAATAGGTCTATGGGATGCTTGAGGCCTCTCCCTCTTTTAATTGAAAACAGCTGTTTGAAAAAACTATATCTATCTTTTAAAACTCTGAGATTTGAACAGTTATCCTCTCAGCCCTGCTTAGCTTTAGCAACATAGGCAACTTGTGAGAGCTTACCTAGCATTTCAGCATTGTTGGCAAACATCTGCAGAGTTTTCACATACACTGGCACATTATTACTTTTTCCCAAAATTATATTTTTTGCAAAATATGTCAACCAAACCATTATAATCATCTGAGATTCATAAAACTTTATTTTCCTCCCTTATACAGTGGGTGTGTGGGTGTATACATATTCTTAACCCACTTTATTCTTGCCTGCTTCATTCTAAACGAATACACATATACATTCTTGCAAAGCCACACATTAACTGTGCTTTTCATTAATATTCTTATTCTCCCTCTACTTGGCCAGCTGACATCTGTGTTTGGTGATATCCTATGAGAGAATATCAATTTAGAAGCATAATTCCACTACTATTATTTTTTGTTTGTTCTGAATTCACTGAGCATTGCCTATTTTTCAACCGTATTCCTAATTTTGTTCCTTTCTCTCTCTTTTTTGATTTCTGGATTCATTAGGTATCTTAAAACAGTAAAATACACATGAGAGAAAAACAGAAAGATTTTAGGAAGCAGGGGAAGAGGCAAAAAGTTTTTCCTGTTTTTAAACTGCTTGGACGAGTGCATCCTAAAAGGGAGGTTGTTAAATCAATTAAGTAGTCAAGTTACATCATCCAGGCTAATGTCTCACATAACAATTACTTTTTACCTTGCACTGAAAATGCCCTTCCTGCCTTTCTTCTAAAATACACTCTGCCCACATGGAGAATGAGAATTTAACCAATATATTTTTTCCCCTTTTCCTTATAGCGCCCCATTAAATAGAAGATTATCTTGCTTTAAATGAAACTCCAAACCAGGAACTGTGGCTTCTGTTCAACCTAGAAATCATGACATGGAATTCTACTTCATATAGTGCTTAAATAGGCAAGAAGTGTGTGTGTTTTTTTTAAAAAAAAATCATTAATACCATACTCCCTTTCTCAGTGTAGGTTGCTTATCCCTAATCTATCTCATGGTTCAGTTTACAGAATAAATAGCATCTTAAGAACCACAAACAGTTGTGTGATCTGATAGGGGAGGGAAGGGAAAGCGAGAAAAGCAGAAGAGAGAATGTAAAGCAGCTTGTTTGTGGATGTGAGTTTCGAATGGCGCTTTTGAGGTTATAAATATCACAAGAAGAGCTGCTCTCCCCAAATTTACAGATAAACTAAGCTGGCAATGAGGATAAAAGATAAAGATCAGCAGCTCCATTCTCTTACATTTCAAAATGTCACTGTAGGCAAGTCTTCATTTCTTGGTGCTATATTTTAATAAGTGAGTGTATTTTTTTTTAAAGGAGCGGCATGCAGCCTGCTTAGGAATTCTCTGTGCTTGAAAAATACAGGGTAAATGAAGAGAAATACCATTCTGAATTTGAGAGTGGAACATCCCCCCCCCCCCAAAAACCAGTATTTTTCAAACTTAGCAACTTTAAGATGTGTGGACTTCAATTCCCAGAATTCTTTCCCCAACATACTTGCTGGGAAATTTGGGAAGCTGAAGTCCATGGAGCTTCAAGTTGCCAAGTTTGAAAAACACTGCCCTAAACCTTTGGGCATGCAAATGCCATTGGCCTTCAACACTGGTAATTATGGAAGTCACAATATCTGGAAGGCACAAAGTTTTATAGGAAACTGAAAGATCCTTTTCCAAAAGGCAACTGGACTTTGTGTTTCCTTGAAGACCTTTTACTTCTCATCCAAAAAGCTTCTTCAGTTCTGAAGAAGAATTGAGGAAGCTTCTTGGATGAGAAGTGAAAGGAAAGGAAATTTTCAAGGAAAGACAAAGTCCAGTTGCCTTTTGAAAAAGCCCCTGTGGGACCACCATGACCTAGATGACTGAGGATCTCCATAGACATTTTTTTTTATAGAAAACCTATCATAAAATGTCAATGGAAACTTCCAAACAAAGCCTCCCCCTCCCCACCTTTGAGAGGCTGGAATTGAAATCTCTGCTCAAAACTCTGGCATGGAGCAGCATATGTAGCAAACTGTAACAATTGCCAAAAGGATCGTATGAATGGAGTGACATTACACAAAAGCATCGCATTTTCATGACAATGTCATCCTGCTCTTTTCATCCTTTGCTTGCCTTGCCAACATCCATGAATAAATGGCCGAGGCGACAACAATATTTCACTCTTTCACGACAACATCAAGGAATTGGCTCAACGCACCGGAGATTCCCTTTCACCAAATTACAACCCAGATCTTTTAAGGAGATTAAAAAGTTGTATTTATGTTACTACTTTTTAAAAATAATATTTACATTTCTTTCCGACAATCAGAGAGCTCATATCAATCAGCTACTTATATTGGCTATTTCCGTAGATTTCATTACAGGAAATACTAGTCTTTTTAATTGGTAGTTATCCGCCATCTTTTGGTTGCTCCGAGCTGAAAGCTTCCTTCCTCCTTTTGATTTTTTTTAAATAGATAAAGATAATAAATAGACAAATTAAAGTGATGGAAAAAATACCTAGAAAAAAAGGAAATGAGAATTGGAATATAAGAGGGACATTAGAACAAATTAAACATGCTTACCATGTTAAACACACAGCTTGCTAGAGTATTAATTCCTCATTCTCTTTAGGCTTTGTTATCCTGGATTTTGGAGGGAAGTCAAGAACCACAGTGATTAGAAACAGAGATAAGGGAATCAGGATATGGCTTGGCATTAGGAGCAAGCATGATGCTGCTGGGATAGTCTCCAAACATGCCAAGGGAGACATGCCATCCCTGTTGGATGGTTCCAACTCCTCCTCTACCTCCGAACTGGGCTCCGATGGAGCCATGACAAAGACAAAGAGACAAAGAGAGAGAGAGAGAGAGAGAGAGAGAGAGAGAGAGAGAGAGAGAGAGAGAAACAGACAGACAGACAGACAGACAGACAGACAGACAGACAGACAGACAGACAGACAGACAGAGAAACAGAGAGATAGAAAGAGACAGAGAGTAGATAGATAGGTAGGTAGGTAGGTAGGTAGGTAGGTAGGTAGGTAGATAGATAGATAGATAGATAGATAGATAGATAGATAGATAGATAGATAGATAGATAGATAGATAGATAGATAGATAGATAGATACTGCTTAGAATTTTTGTTGTTAAACTGGGATAGCAATTTCTTTTATGAATACTTGATTGAATTACTTTCAAACTGCCACTTTGTCAGAAAAATGATATTGGACATTGGCAGGTGGTCACTATCTTGATGGGCGAGCAGGTCCAATCTGCTATTTGTTTGGTGGATTGCCCACGTCAGTATTTACCGGTCATGATGACAGTTATGTATTTCAAAATGTGATAAATCATAGTAATAAACATTTAAAGAGGAAGTCTTGCTGCTACGAGAAATTACATTCACCAGTTACTTATTGCAGATAACTGAGTGGATTAAATGATAATTCATCCCTTTGCTTCTTACAGTTTTTTTATTGTTGTATGTAGACACAGCCTGTAATGGGTTTTCTTGCCTTTAATGAGAATTTGATTTCTGTTTCCTGGCAGGAGCCGCTGAGTTGAGCCAACTTTGGAGTAATGTCTTTTGCCTGATTTGAGAAACAAGTAAAATTGATGCCTCTTTAAGGCAGGTGTTTCTGTTAGGGATTACTTTGCATTCTGCTCTTTCCCATTCTCACAATACTTTTGATGTCTACCTGTATTGCATATTAGATCATCAGAATATGAGGGGTCCTTGGTGCTCTCTAAGCTTGGTTGTTTTCTTGCAGATGTTTCATTACCCAAAGTAGATAACATCATCAGTGCTAGTAAGAAATGATCGATAATCATCAGTAATGAAAGGTGTGCAAGAAAACCACCAAGCTCAGAGAACACCAAGGACTCCTCATTTGAATCTCCAGCTATAAATATTCTCCTTTATTAGTATCATAAGGATCAAGTTACAAGAGCTGCAAATTTTCCAGGTTCCCTTAGGGCAGTCTCACTGGGTTGTCCATGCCCCTTAGCAGTCTGGGAATGAAAACACCGATCTACTTAGTAATTTTAAGGGTACTTCTTTTGGCAGGAAGATTAAGGAAAAATGAATCTCTAGATCCCACCTTCCCTTCAAATGACTTCTTGCCAAAACTGGTGGCCCAGAAGCAGATTATTTCATCCACAGGTGAAGCACGAGTTGGCTCAAGCAATTTCTTTCATTGGAAGAATTGAAGCAGATCCTTTCAAACTTCACAGAGGTCTGGCCCATTGCCAGCTCTTGAAGCATACAGCTGTAATGTGAGTTAAATATGATTTGTGTATCCAGTGGTGGGATTCAGCTGGTTCGCACCACTTCGGCAGAACTGCTAGCTAATTTTTTGTTGACCAGGCCCAGAATGGACTTCCGGAAGCAGCATCCACACAGAGAACCGGTTGTTCACATATTTGAATCCCACCACTGTAAGTATCCATGTGCACGCGTGCACCTCAATGTGAGCCGTGCTTCATGTTTGAGCCAGGCTAAATGGTCTTCCTGGTCCAATCATAATTTCCCATACTTCTCGCTGGGTACTTTTGATTAATCCAAACATACAGAAAATAAGAGAACAATTTGTGTTCTTTGGTTTTAAAAGCCCAAGGTGATCATGTTCAGATACTGCTCTGTGAATAAAATTAATTACTTAACAACTAATCAAAGCCAACGTGGAATCAGAGTCTAAGGGCTTGAGTAGGATTGGGGAGCGCTAGAGAAGGAGGCATCTATGAAACAAGCCAAACTAACTTAGTCTATGTGGACATTTATTTCTTGTGAATTACAAAACCTTTTCACAACTCAAGGTTCTTTACAGTGGCCATATGAGAATGCAAGGAAGTTGCCCAAGGAAGGATAATTTAGACCTTTTTGCTCTAGAGAGATATCCTCTGCTATTTGTGTCAGAAACACAATGTTGTACAGGTGGGAATGCGGTGCCATGGTTTCCACTTGCCCAATTTTTTCTCTCTCTCTGATGCAATCTTTTGTCACTTCAATGAAATGACAATGCCCTTCCAGCAATGTGGTACTCTATGTAATGTTCTCACCCAGTAGGGTAACTCTCTATTGATTATTTATTCTTGGATGAATCTTGTCACAGCCCCACAGGACATTATTTCATGAAGAAAGTGTGTATAAAGACAATGACACCTGGGTGATGTTTCACAAAGGAGCATAGTCCCTGCAGAGCATAAGTTGTCATTGGAATGTGAAACAGATAAAGGCTTTACAATTGGCGGCGGATGTCTTAATAGAAATACTTTTTATTAACATTGCTTTTCAGCAAAAGCCACAGGTCAAACTCTCAATCTCACACTAAGGGAAAGCAAATTGATCGCTTAGGGGATGTTCAGGTACTGTATTACCAGGGTGATTCATGTTGTATCGGCCACTTTGCCTTTAGCCAATGGGATAGAAGGTCCATCCAGAGAGAAAATTAAAACGACCCAGAATAATAATGGAAAGATTCCTCCCCCTTTTTCTTTTTCATGCTTAGAGCAAGTTGATGATCAGGACTGCATGACAAATGTGATGTACTTGTAAGCATACAGTGACCTTTCCCAAATATTTCAAAGAATGCTATTTTGATGTGAACTTCTGCTTTTATGCCAACCGCTCTTCTATAGGCCGTCTAATATGAACTTGCCATATTAAAATGGAGAAGATAGAATGTAATCTTAAACTTCTTAAACTGTAGTATATTTATTTATTTGTTTTTCTGCTCCAATTTTCTTCCAGGAGCTCAAGGTGACATTTTTTGGGGGGGTCCTCACAACCACTCTGTGAATTACATTAGGTTGACAAAAAAGATCGGTTGAAAGTCACTCGGACAGCTTCATGGCTGAGTGAAACTTTGAAATGATCTTTCTAATCCTAGTCCACCTTCTTCCTACTACTGGATCCCACATTAGCTATTTGTCTTCAGAACATGAACAACCGGTTTTCTATCTTGTTTTTGTTGTTCACCCAACTTTGAAACTTTCTTTGTTCTTGAGAAAAATAATTACTTGGCCTGTATTAGGCTTCTATTTCCCTGGCATACAGATCCACCGACTTCTGCAAAGTAAAAAATGTACCTGGTCATTTATGACGCAGCTGATAAATATCTGAATAATCCTATTCATGTGCTCTTTATTTCCCAGGTCATTGCTTTGGAAAGAAGGAAGGGCAAGCATCTCATTCCTCAATAAACAGCACTTTTTATGTTCATTTCTGATCAAACACACTATCACAGGTTATACTATACCGAACAACACTGTCACACGGCAGGGAGATTAATCCAAGTGAACATATTGCTGTGAAGCCCCAGAAAATCCATTTGTTGCCTTCCAAGAACAGATCTAATCTGGTCACCAGCACAGAACAATGTAATAATGGCACATCAAAAATCATGTAAGAAGGTCACAGATCAGCGCTTAGAATTATATCTCATTATAATGCTGTCACTTAGAGGATGTCTTCACCACGGATTCAAACTAGTGCCATATCAATTCCTCTTTATTATGTATACCAGGAACATGTTCAGTGATGGGAAAGAGAAGAAATGTTTAAAAAACACTCTCAGTAAAAAAACCCCATAATGCTCTCACTAATCTATATACTTCCCAAGATTCTTCGGCAGGAAGGGAAAAACTGATAATTATACTAAAATGAAATAAGTCAGAGTGAAACTGGGCCACATAGGGAAAGGATTTATAGGAAACTCACCAAATTTCTGCACTCTCTGCTGCTGTGAGAGGAGATATGTCAGGTGAGATATCACCTCTCAGAATTCACAATATCTGGAGTTTGGATGAATGTGGGGGTTTTACTTAGCAGTGTTGGAAATTCCTCAGAATCAACTTTTGTAGGAGATGCGAGCCATAGGGCCTTGGTGCCAACAAAAGCAATAACAGTAGAATATTGGAAGAAAACAAGTAGATTTTCTGGGGAAGTATAGATTTACACTCATTCTGTGGGATTGGCAATGTTTCTCTGGATAGCAATAGCCAAGTTAGATAGTTAAACGGGAAGCGTGGGGAATGAGAGCAGGAGGAACTGACATGAAACAGATGCTAATCCAAAATGCCTCCCAGTCCTTCTAGACAAAATTTTCCAAAGGCAGAAGTATAGTCCTGGAAGCAGAAAGGCAGCAGAGGGTTTCTGTTAACCCTTTGAGGTAGTCCAGACAAGAAGCTCAGATATTTTGGCCACCTAATGAGAAGAGAGGATTCCTTGGGAAAAAAATCCTATTGTTGGGAAAGATGGAAGGCAAAAGGAGAAGGGGGTGGCAGAGGATGGAGTGTTTAGATTGTCATCGACGCACTGGGCATGAATTTGGGCAAATTCTGGGAGACAGTGGAGGACAGAGGGGCCTGGTGTCTTTTGGTCCATGGGGTCACAAAGAGTCAGATATGACTTACCAACTGAACAATAACAACAAGAAAGAGTACAGAGAAGAGCAACAAAGATGATCAGGGGACTGGAGGCTAAAACATATAAGGAACGGTTGCTGGAATTGGGTATGTCTAGTTTAATGAAGAGAAGGATGAGGGGGAACATGATAGCAGTGTTCCAATATCTCAGGGGTTGTCACAAAAAAGAGGGAGTCAAGCTATTCTCCAAAGCACCTGAAGGCAGGACAAGAAGCAACGGGTGAAACTAACCAAAGAGAGAAGCTACCTAGAACTAAGGAGAAATTTCCTGACAGTTAGAACAATTAATCAGTGGAACAACCTGTCTCCAGAAGCTGTGAATGCTCCAACACTGGACATTTTTAAGAAGAGACTGGACAGCCATCTGTCTGAAATGGTATAGGGTTTCCTGCCTGAGCAGGGGGTTGGACAAGATTGAATTTGAATTTGAATTTGAATTTATTATATTTATACCCCGCCCTTCTCCCGGAGCTGAGTCCCGCCGAATGTCGGTCAAATTTTTGTCAAACTATGTTTATGTTTTATATTTTAAATTCTCTTATTAATTTTTATTTATAAATTTATCCGGCGAAGATGATTTTAAATCAATTTTGGTTAAATTTTATGGGCTAGGCCAGTCCTGCCCGCTGAAACAACCAAGTCTTGAGGGCGCGGCGGAAGGAGGGGAGATGACCTTCAAGGTCCCTTACAACAACAACTTCAACTTCAACTTCAACTTCAACTACTTCTTCTTCTTCTTCTTCTTCTTCTTCTTCTTCTTCTTCTTCTTCTTCTTCTTCTTCTTCTTCTTCTTCTTCTTCTTCTTCTTCTTCTTATTATTATTATTATTATTATTATTATTATTATTATTATTATTATTATTATTATATTATGATTATGATTATGATTATGATTATGATTATGATTATGATTATTATGATTATTATTATTAACAACAACAACAACAACAACAACAACAACAACAACAACAACAACAACAAAGACAAGAAAACAAAACCATATATACAAACGCTACCTTTATTTAAGTTTCTGATTGAACAGAATATTTGTAGCAATCAGATCTGGAAATTTCCTGACAGGTAGAACAATTAATTAGTGGAACAACTTGCTTCCAGAAGTTGTGAATGCTCCAACACTCAAAGTTTTTAAGAAGAGATTGGGCAACATTTGTCTGAAATGATATAAGGTTTCCTGCCTGAGCAGGGGGTTGGACTAGAAGATCTCCAAGGTCCCTTTCAGCTCTTATTCTGTTATTCTATTAAGCAATCAGGTCTATTAAGGCTCAAGCAAAACTTCCAGCCGAGAAGGGTTTAGTCAAGGAATGGGGCAATCATATAGCAGTCTTTTGTATTCTTAAATTAATTCCCATTGAGAGCAGTGTATTTGGTCCTATTACTTACTATTACTTGCTACTATTTGCCATTTCATGACAGAACATCTGCAAGTTAAAAAAAAGATTTAAAATCTATTTTACTTTTCCTACAAACAATAAAAGAGAAGCCAAGTCTCCCAAATGAGATGGAAAACAACTCCCAATGAAAAGCATGAGAATGGATTAAATTGGTTACCACAAAATGAAAGTGCTGCTAATAAATGACAAATGAAATCAAGGTGGATGCTCAGGGTCACCAGGATTGCAGTAGTATATAAACCAGAGCACAGCAGTAAATAAAGTGTGAATAAAAGCAAATGGACTATGAAAGAAAATAGTCTTGTACATCCCTAAGATAAAGCAGGGTGGCCAAATGATCCATCATTTTATACGTACTCTCTCTTTCCACATATACTTGTCATTCCACAAAAAAAAAAGTTCTGAAAATAATATTTCCAAATGAGTCTTGTCATTGCTTGTAAAGCTGAAACATGTAGAATGGTGGAATTTCGTATGCAGTTGAAATTCAAGGGAAACAATGGGTCCGTCCCAAGGCTATAAAACAACTTAAATAGCAGGCCTCAGTCAATTGTAGCATGTGCTGTAATACGCAGAAAGCAACTGCCTTTTTCATTATCAACAATTTCATTTCCACCGTTTCTAACTGTGAGAATAGTAGCTTGAAATGAATGTCTTGCTGAGAATATTAACTTGAAGTGGTGACTGAAGCAGAAGTGGGAAAGGAGCGAAAGAATGATGGGAGAGCATTTTTTTCCCTAGCATAAAAGGGTTTCTGTTTCAACATGAAGGCTGTTTTAAACCATCTTCTTCCCCTTTTAGTTTTTTTTTTTTTGCTTGCTCTCCGTGTGACAACCTTTTCTTTTGCTGCTAACAAAATTTCAATTCTTTTATTTCACCAGCCCAAGAAAAGGGTTGCTCTTTAAAACGGTACTGATTACTCTGTATTGCAGGCAGTCCTCGACTTACAACAGTTCATTTAGTGACCGATCAAAGTTACAACAGCACTGAAAAAAGTGACTTATGACTGTTTTTCACACTTACATGTGGTAGCATCCCCATGATCACGTGATCAAAATTTAGATGTTTGGCAACGGACTCATACTTATGACAGTTGCACTGTCCTGGGGCCCTGTGATCCCCTTTTGCAACCTTCTGACAAGCAAAGTCAAGGAGAAAGCCAGATTCACTTAACACGTTACTAATTTAACAACTGCAGTGATTCACTTAACAACTGTGGTAAGAAAGGGGCAAAATTCACTTAACAAATGTCTCACTTAGCAACAAAAATTTTGCGCTCAGTTGTCATAAGTCGAGGATTACCTGTATTCATTCATTCTAGGCAAGCTAACTGAGCAAGTTAGGCTAACTTGAGTCTTTAGGGGTCTTGATAAGTTACAGATTTCGTGAAGGTGTTAGCATTGGAAAGCCTCTCTGTAAAGTTGACACAAAGCAAAAAGATGGTGGAAAGGGCTGGAGAGATAGTACTTGGGTCCCTGATTTATAATTATCACATTACTGGTTTGCATAATTTTCCTCTCATAACTTTTCCCTAAGATTCTTTCTATTTCCTTCCTTGCAGGTGTTTTTTTTAAAATTTATCCTAATCATCTGGCGGGAGTTTGCCAGCTGAGTGTCGACTTCTTTCTGTTGCCGGATTGAATCTTCGTCGTTTATTAAGGAACGGAAAATAGTAAACAACAACGGTCAAATTGTCGAGGGAAGTTATTACATTTTACAACCGGTCGCATGTCGCAAACCTATTCTCTCGTGTGGATGCGAGGTTAGGAGACTTCATCCGAGCCAACCTGTAAAGGTCCCTTCGCACAAACTTTACCTCGCGATTACCATGTCTTCGCAGGGTTAGCAAAAAACAAAACAAAACAAAAGAAGACTAGCATGTGTTGGTTTTTCAGATTAAAGAATTGCTGCAAAAACCTGAGGCCAGAGGGGGCCACACAGCTGGAGCAAATCAGTGTACAAGCATCCCAAGCCCTGCCCTTCTTCAATCCCTTTTAAGTCTTTTAACACTTGTTTGCCTCTGTTTTAGAAGTTGGAGCCAAATATTTTCACAAAGGACACATTCGGTTATAATTATAGTTGCTCCTTGCTGATTTGCCTTTTGTAATTGCTGGCTAGACATTACATTAAGGAAGTGGTCTAATTTTCCTATTAGGTGGGAGCTCAAAGGAGCATCTAAATTGGCCCAGAAATTAAAGGCAACAACTATAATTCAGCAATAATTGCCACTTTCCAAGTCAGCACTTTACAGAGCTTATGAATATCCATTATTCATATGGGTTCTGTTTGCCGTGTGATAAATTCACACCATTTTATTTTATCCAGACTGATTATAAAGCAAATGCAAGTTGCTTAAGATTTTGCTTATCTAAGATAAGAGTGAAAGAGTACACGGTTCATTATTTTTTTTTGAAGGGATGGGTGGGTTCAATTTCTCTCTGACCATTTTGGTCTGCTGCTACTTTTGCAACGGTTGCAGTGTTATAATGGCATATGATAGCAAGTGATACCCTCGCCCAGAGATTTCCTACAACCAGCCCTCATCCCAGATTTGATACTTTGACTAAATCATGGATTCCCTTGTGACTTATTAAGCACTAATTCACTGGGTTGCTGGGTAATGAACAGTTCTGAATTCAACATATGCTTCATATGAACTAGGGTAATTTAATCCAATGTGCATCAGTATAGTCATTTTAGCCATGTTAGACTAGAATGCCTATGATTTCTTAACCAACGTAGTTCCAGACCACCATGATTAGAATCTGGAGAGCACCAGATTGGGAAAATCTGAGTTTAACTGAAATTATTTAGAGAGACAGCTGTTTGCCTTGCATAACCTAAGAATATTATATCATTTAGCTTATCAACTAAAGTCGAGTATCTAATACTTTATTCAGACGAGTGTATTATTCATTAGATTTGTACAGGTCCTATTCTGTTGCTATAGATTTCCTTTTAAGGTGCATTTTTAGATAAACAACTGAATTTGATTGCCCTATGAAATCTGAATATTTAGAACAATGTTTCTCAAGTGTCATTTTGGCACTTGTTCCCTTTCTGCCTGCCTCCAGAGATAACAATTTCACACATATCCAAAAAGATTTTGCTTGATGGCAGATAAATTCATACAGGCAAGTTGTGTGAACTTTTATTCAACAACAACTAAGTGGTATGCATATTGCACAGCTATATCCTGTAGAATGCACTGAAAGAAATTCTTGTTGTGATTGTTGAAATAAGCAGATGGGGGGGGGACAAAACAGTGAAAATAAGCAGCTGAAACTCATTGGCAGGTAAAAACATTTTGGTGGGCAACTCCCCCCCCCAAAACATCATTTTTTTAAAAAAAAAACATGACTGTTTAGTGTTGGCATTCTTCCTATTTGGGTCACATATTCTGACTGTTCCATATTTCATTTTGTTATTACAAGAATGTTCTTAACATTTGAACAAAGCAATATGGCTCTGGAGACAACCACTTTTTAAATGTGATTTCTGTGTCATGAAAGAATGTTCTTTCAACCTACTTTTTAACATTTGCCATAAAAGAACCTGAAAAATGAAAAAAGAAAAAACCAAAATTGCCATGCCTTTTATTTAGGATCCCTATTATATTTAAGTCAATCATGTTATTCCACTACTAGATAACTCTAATATATCACCGACCACCCAAAACACTGTTGGCCAGCGGGCTTTCTATTCATTACAACGCTCTGCTTTGATGGGGCTTGAAGAGAAAGTGAGTGTCCTATTCTGGCAGAATTTCAGAAGCTGAAGGCCCATCTTCCTGGAGGACCCTTGTGCAAATGGCTTAATTTGCTTTGACAAGGCATTTCAGTGGTAAAGTTGGATTTATTTAGTCAGAAGGGGCATCTTTCCTTCTAGGTTTATTTTGGGAATAAGTTGAAGAGATGCAATGAAACATATCTTACACTTATACTTACCCTGCTTTCATCAGTGCCTGGAGGTGTAGGATTTAGGATCTGTTGGGAGTGGATTTAGATCTGTTGGGGAGGAGCATACCGGTAGTCCTTGACTTACAGGCGTTCATTTAGTGACCTTTTGAAGTCACAATGGCACTGAAAAAAAAATGACTTAGGACCCCTTTTCACACTTGCGACAGTTGCAGCATCCCCGTGGTCACATGATCAAAATTCAGATGCTTGGCAACTGGTTCATATTTATGACGGTTGCAGTATCCTGGGGTCATTTGATTCCTTTTTGTGATCTTCTCACAAGCAAAGTCAAAGGGGGAAGCCAGAATCACTTAACAACCATGTTACTAACGTAACATCTGCAGTGATTCCCTTAACAACTGTGGCAAGAAAGGTTTTAAAGTGGGCTAAAACCGTTTAACAACTCTCTCATTTTGCAACAGAAATTTTGAGCTCAGTGATGGTTGTAATTTGAGGAGTACCTGTATTCGGTCTACTCAAAGGGCCAGATGATCACACACAATTACACCTTTATTTAACAGCAGCATTGCCTGAACAGACAGTAAAGGTTACACATTATTTCTATTTAAAGATAACTGTTTATTTTGATTGGTTGCACCATCAGATGTTCCAACTATCAAGTACTTTCCAAGGACCTGAGATAGGTAGATGTGGGGTTTTTTTTGATGGTGTTAAACTTATCCTTCCAGGATCTAACCTCTTCCAGCCTTTTGCAGTTGAATGATGGTGATTTTGTCAGTGCCAATGGTGTTCCAGTGGTGCTCCAGATGTGTTGGGATTGCACCCAAAGCATCTGTTGATTTCTTTGTATTTTGTGATTTTCTCTTCTCTCCTACTCTCTCCAGATACTGACACATCCACTATCCAAACTTTTTTGACTTTCTTATTTCTGTTGTTGTGGATGAAGGCCGTGTTTATTGTCATTATTTTTCCTGGTCTTCCTATCCAGGGCTTTTCGATCTGCTTGAGTTCAATTTGCTATTCCTGCTGTGTATCTAATGACCAAAGTTAACCAGGTGTTGCTTGCCTTGATGGTATTTCCTCCACTGAGTTTAGGCTTTAAGATCTTCTTCACTCTCTTGATGGATTCAATTCTAACCTTCTTGACTTCAGTGTGCTTGATGTTGTCAGCCTGAAGGATGCCCAGATATTTATTATTATTGTTGTTAGTTAAATTTGTACACTGCCTGACTTCTAGAGACTCTGAGCACTTCACAATTAAAAAGTACAAAAAAAGTAATATGACAATAAAAAGAAGAGACAAGAAATGGTAATAACCAGGCAACAACAAGAAGTAGACCTATATTATATAGAAGGATCAGGTCTTGTGAAAGGCCTGAGTAAAAACCAAATTCTTCAAAGCCCTCTGAAAGGCCAGCAAGACGGGGGACACCCCAATTTCTGAGGCAGCTTCATTCCAGAAGGCAGCTGCACTGACAGAGGTGGAAACTCTCAAATGCTTTAAATGCATAGTAATAATCACAAAAATTAGCAGCATTTCTTTCTCTGCCTCTGGTTTTTCTCCAGCCTTAAATTTTCCTTTCTCTCCATTTTCCCTGGCCAACACACACACACACACATACACACACTCTTTTCTCTTATGCTACCTCTCTGAGGCGTCCAAAGGAGAGGTGAAGACTCAAAAAGTGAAGCTAGCCTTTGTGATATCAACACAGGTACTAAAGGGGTGGGGCCACCATCCTGATCTTTTTTTTTAATTTCCCTTGAAGATGCCAATTTTCCCTCTTCAAATTAGGTGTCTGGCTCCATTCCTTATAAGGAAGGGTTTGGTTTATTTGCTTTTAGTGCAATCCAGCCTTCCATCACAGTTTCATCCCACAAAAGCAGTGTTTTGCTTTTTTTTTAAAATATCCCATTTAAATTTAAATTTAATTTTTTTTTAAATTTATAGGTAATTCAAGGCAGTGAACATATATAATACTCCTTCCTCCTCCTATTTTTTCTCCAAAACAGCCATCCTAAGTTAGGCTGAGAAACTGGCCTAAAGTCACCCAGCTGGCTTTCATGGCTAAGGTGGGACTAGAACTCCCAATCTCCCAGTCTAGATCAGCACCTTCACCATTACATGGAGCCATGTTCCTTTACTTGAACTGCTTCCTTAGATACTTCCGCTAACCCTAAGGAGCTACTCCTGGATCTGCAGGATGAGCCATGGCAGCTTCACTTGATTGTTTAGATCAGAAGGATAAGAGTGTTCCTTCAAAATATGGCTCTGGAGGGGTTCTTCACTCTTAGGCTTTGCAGAGCCCTAGACTGGAGGGTATCGGTTTGTCCCAAACTGTATTCTTAGCCCTGTTAAGAATGCATCTTTAGCTGTTTTGGCACAAAAAGGGACTACTTTTAATCTCTCCTTCCATAAACATTTGATTAGTGTATGCTTGCCTATGTGTGGAAGAATAGATGAAAAAGAAAAATATAGAAGAGGAGAAGAAAGTGCATTTATAATATTCAATATATTTAAGTACATTGGTCAGGATAAATAATTATCTCTATATATTTGTATACATTTACATATCTGTATATTTTCCATTCTCTCTCTCTCTCTCTCTCTCTCTC
>NW_015386833.1:190288-220083 GCF_001527695.2 Protobothrops mucrosquamatus
GAGAGAGAGAGAGAGAGAGAGAGAGAGAGAGAGAGAGAGAGAGAGAAAGAAAGAGAGAGAGAGAGAGAGACTATTGCCTTTATTTAGCCCTTAAAGACTTTTAAACTTTAACAGAAGCCACAGTGAACAGATTTAACTGGTACACTCCATCTTGATGGCAAGATAAGGGGATGTGTTATGCGCAGTCTCTAGATGCCATCTGGAATAGGGCCTGAGCAGCTAACTCCACCCTCTTTTAAAATATCTTTTTCAAAATGAAAACTGAGCCCTCATTAAGTGGTGAAGATTTATGGTTCAAGGCTTTTTCCTCTCCCCCCCTTTTTTTTCTCACACAAGCCTTTTTGCTGTGGTTGGTGTATCATCTGATCTGCTACGATGGTTTTCAGTCAAATCTCATTATTCTCAAACTGTATCCACTTACTCTCCCCATATTGCTTGTCATTCATCTGCCTGAAAAAACGCCCAGGCTAAGAAAAAATGATATTTCATTAATAAATAAGTCTAAGTGGGGGCAAGTCTCACTGGTACATGATGCATTTGTCTTGGCTTCATATGGTGCATGTCGAGGCATGTTTCAAAATGGGATTCAGCCATGTCTCATCAGTGTGGTTAGGTTTATTCAATCGAGTCACTCAGATGGCTTCAGAGGGAAAAAAAAACATGGTATTTTATAAATCCACGGAGGGAAATATGCCATGCCATTCCGTAGGCATCACAAAGCGTTTGGGGGAATGAGGGTAACATAAAGGCAGCAGATTCTTCATTTGCCCTACATTGAGCTGAATAAAACTTGCAGGCAGTCAATAAAACTTTTGCATAGCTGGGCAAGTGGCCCTCCCACATGCTCCCATAAATGGGTACAGGTTGAGCTGGAGTTTCCATTCATAGGCATTCATTGGAGTCAAAGTGAAGGCTTAGAAAGGATTCCAAACTTCCTTCCTTGAATATTCCCCCAGCCAGTCATCATTGAAACAGTCCAACATGTGGCAGATCTCTTTGTACTTAAAGTTTATCTAAAATTTACCTGTTCCTTTTTTTCTTGTCAGTCGCAACAGAGGAGCATAGTTGTTCTCCCCCATTTTTATGCATATGAAAATCATTTTAGGTCATGTCAGCCAAACCACATGCCATATTCATTTCATTCATTTGTATTTATTTATACCTTGTGTTTATTATTTTCACAAATAACTCAAGAGCTATTATAAGATCATGTTCAATCAATTTTCTTGTTTCTACCTTTAGAAACATAGAAGTTGTCTCAACTTTCCCTGAAACTCCAGTAGATCAGATAGAGGGACGAGCTCGTCTTCTCAGAAATGGTAAAGTCTGTTTACCGACAGGTCAGAAAAAAACTTTTGGAGGTCACTATCCCATGGGTGTTGAAGACTACCTAAAAAAAGGAATCAAGATCAACGAAGAGAAGAACTAATCAAAGGTAGATAACGAAGAACACCTGCTTTCTGGTGCTTTGGGAAATAGGTTGAGCTGCTCAAACGCTGAAACGCTGTTATCATATCCCCCCCCCCAGCCCTTCTTTTCACTAGACTAGCCATACTCAATTCCTGCAACTGTTCTTCATGTTTTAGCCTACAGCCCTCTAATAATCTTTGCTGCTCTTCTCTGCACTCTTTCTAGTGCAGGGGTGTCAAACTGCTGGCCCACCGGCCGGTTGCATCATACGGAGGCCCACCCCAACTCCAGCAATGCAAAAAAAGTCACGATACGTCACGACACGTCAGGTGATGCGGCGAGTTTGACACCTGTGTTCTAAAGTCTCAACATCTTTTTTTATATTGTGGTGACTAAAACTAGATGCAGTACTAATACTTCACACCATCTTGAATCTATCCCTCTATTAATGCAGCCAAGGATTGCATTGGCTTATTTGGCTGCTGCTACACACTGTTGCCTCATATTTAAGTGATTGTCTTGGACACTTGGACAATAACAATAAGAACATGATATATTACATTTTCTCACTTTTTTTCCAATCCTTCTACCAAGCCACAGTGCAGAATCAGAAGTGAATCAAAACTAATTAGAAAAATATCCTGAAGTGACTTCAAGTGATATATACCGAGACCAAATGCATTTGGTCTCATAGAACAAGCAATAGCTATATAAGCATGGAAATGCTCAAAGATAAAACTATGGAGATAAAAGTTCACAAGTCAAAGAAGTTCAACATGACTGGAAAACATTTCTTGTTTTCTTCTTCTAGGAGAAGGAAGGGAGGGAGGGAGGGAGGGAGGGAGGGAGGAAGGAAGGAAGGAAGGAAGGAAGGAAGGACATGTAAAACTTTTTGGTGCCTTGAGAGACAACTCAACTGAGCAACATGTTACTCTTTTGTTATTCCTATGGAATATAACTTCTTTCCCCATTCTCCATGTTATTACATAGGAAGCAATGCAGAAGGCTGAGGAGAAAACAGACAAGAAGAGCTGTGACCCAGAACTGAATATACAGCCTGGGGCCAAGAAAGCAGAAGCAGGAAGCCAAGTTGTGGGTTCAAAGTTTCACAAGAAACCACAGTGGAGGAGCAGGTGGTGGTGTTATATAGGTGGTGTTATTCAAAACTATGCATGTCTCTACACCAGTGCACAAGAGTATGAGAAAGGGGGCAGAGAGAATTAGAGATCATAATTCAGAAGGATAAGTATAGGAATCACAAAAACGTGGTGTGACGATACTCATGGTTGGAAACAGGACTGGATGGCTACAGTTCATTCAAAAGGAGCAGAACCAAGAGAACGGATATGAATGTTGCACTGTATGTAAATAAAAACAGCATGGAAATTTAAGAATTGGAGCATGGAAATAGTACTGACAATAATTGGGTAAAAATAAAAGGAGAGTGGAAACCAAAGTGATATTACAATAGGAGTTTATTACTGTCATCTTGGACAGGTAGGAGATCAAGTCTGCATCAGATGGTCAATCTTTCAAAGAGGCAACACAATGCTAATAATGGTGGATTTCAAGTGTCCTGACACCTGCTATGAATCTAACTCTGCCAACAGTCAGAGAGCCAATAAATTCTTGTCCTCTCTGCTGATAACTTCATTTGTCAGTGGCTGGAAGAAATAACAAGGGGTCTACTTTTCTGGATCTAATCCTCAGCAGCAGGGAAGAATTGGCTGAGGAAGTGTTGAGTATTAGCAACATGAGAAAAGAGGACATTATTATATGAGTTACTTGGCAATAAAATCACAGATTTTCTGGAGAAATATTTAAACTGAACAACGGGGACAGTGAGTTAATTGATACAGAACATTCCTGTCCCCGGCAATCTAAAAATTATAGGGTTATCAGTGCATGTAACATAGATGTGTATGTGGATAAGAATATCAACCTTGCTGACAAGCAAAATCAAGCTTTTAATAGTGAATGCCACACCAAGTGCACTAATCAAACAGGTGGTAAGAAAATAGGGGAACTCAAGCATCACACAGATTATGTAGAAAGTAAACACAGGGTTAGACATAAAGGACTCAAATGTCTATACACCAACACACAGAGTATGAACAGCAAACAGGGTGAACTAGAAATTCAGGTAAATGAGGGCAGATATGATATTGTTGCCATTAAGGAAACTTGGTGGGATGAAACCCACAAATGGAATACACAGCTAGAGGGATTTAAATTATTTAAAAGAAACAGACCAAACAAAAGAAGAGGTGGAGTTGCTCTCTATATAAGAAATAACTACATCTCTATCAAAATAGAGCACAACAATGATGAAAACTGTCTCAAATGCATTTGGGTCAATATAAAAGGGGAAAAAATGACATTGCCATTGGGGTATACTGTAGGCCACCCAACCAAACAGAGGAAATAGATGAACTTTTTGCTACTCAGCTAACTAAGGTATGTAGGAAGCACATCACAATAGTAATGGGGGACTTTAATTATCCTGACATCAACTGGGAGACAAATGCTGCATCAAGTGGAAGATCAAACAGATTCCTGCCAAACCTAGCAAACCTGCCAAACCTGCCAAAAAGTAGAGAAGGGAGCTAGGGGTTCAGCCATATTGGACCTAATTCTAACTAACAGAGATGAAATGATAGAAGGTGTTTAAGTCACAGGAACATTGGGGGGGAATGATCATGCAATATTGGAATTCAACATTATGCAAGCACAAAAAATATAACATAGTCAAACTAGAGTCTTGAACTTTAAGAGAGCTAATTTCAATAAACTTAGAGAGAGCTTGGGAAGGATTCCATGGATGAGAATCCTCAAGGGGAAAACAACTCAAGAAGCTTGGGAAATTTTGAAAAGTGAGATTATAAAAGCCCAGTCTAGCACAATACCAACAAAGAAGAAAAATAACAGCTCTCAAAAGAAACCAGCATGGCTGCATAAACAACTCTCTGATAAATTGAAAAACAAAAAGGACAAGTATAAAAAGTAGAAAGAGGGGCACATAACTAAGGCAGAATATCAGCAAATAGCCCGAGCCTGCAAAGGTGAAGTGAGGAAAGCTAAGGCTCAAAATGAACTAAGGCTTGCGATCAAAGTGAAAAATAACAACAAAAAAAGCTTCTTTCAACATGTAAAAAGCAAAAAAGTTAAGGATATGATTGGTACATAGTGGGAGAAAGTGGCAAGAATGTGACAAGCAACAGGGAGAAAGCTGAACTATTTAACTTGTTTTTTGCATCCGCCTTTACATAAAGGGAAAAAACAGTCCAACCTATCAAAAACAGTACCGTAAAAAACAGATTAGAAACACAAGTTAAGATAGGCAAGAAAATGGTAAATGAGCACCTGTCCAGCCTAGACAAGTTCAAATCACCAGGACCAGATAGATTACACCACAATGTTCTGAAGGAACTGACAGATATGATCTAAAAAAAAAATGGATCCAGGAAACCACAGACCTATCAGCTTGCCCTCAATACCTGGGAAGATTCTGGAAAAGATAATCAAGCAATGAATCAGCGAACACCTAGAGACAAACAAAGTCATTACCAAAAGCCAACATGGATTCGTTAAAAACAGATCATGCCAGACAAATCTTATTGCATTCTTTGATCAAGTGACAAAATTAGTGAACCAGAGGAATGCTGTGGATATAATTTACTTGGACTTCAGTAAGGCATTTGATAAAATAGACCACAACCTACTACTTGATAAGATAGAAAAATGTGAGTTAGACAGCATCACCACCAGATGGATTTGTAGATGGCTGACCGGCCATACTCAGCATGTGGTCCTCAATGGAACTGCATCTACATGGAGGGAAGTGTGTAGTGGGGTGCCCCAAGGCTCTGTTCTGGGCCCAGTGCTATTCAACATCTTAATCAATGATTTGGATGAGGGGATAGATGGGGAACTCATCAAATTTCAAGACGACACCAAGCTGGCAAGAATAGCCAACACTCCAGAAGATAGGCTTAAGATACAGAAGGATCTTGACAGACTTGAACATTGGGCACTATCTAACAAAATGAAATTCAGTGGTGAAAAAAGTAAGGTCCTACATTTAGGCAACAAAAACAAAATGCACAGGTATAGTATAGGTGGTATCTTGCTCAATAGTAGTAACTGTGAGAGGGATCTCGGAGTCCTAATGGACAATCACTTAAATATGAGCTAGCAGTATGCTGCAGTTGCCAAAAAAGCCAATACAGTGCTAGGCTGCATTAACAGAGGGATAGAATCAAGATCACATGAAGTGTTAATACCAGTTTACAATGCCTTGGTAAGGCCACACTTGGAATACTGCATCCAGTTTTGGTCACCACAATGTAAAAAAGATGTTGAGACTCTAGAAAGAGCATAGAGAAGAGCAACAAAGATGATTAGGGGACTGGAGGCTAAAACATATACATAAGGAACAGTTGCTGGAATTGGGTATGTCTAGTTTAATGAAGAGAAGATGATGGGTGACATGATAACAGTGTTCCAATATCTCAGGGGTTGCCACAAAGAAGAGGGAGTCAAGCTATTCTCCAAAGCACTTGAAGGCAGGACAAGAAGCAACGGATGGAAACTAACCAAAGAGAGAAGCAACCTAGAACTAAGGAGAAATTTCCTGACAGAACAATTAATCAGTGGAATAACCTGCCTCCAGAAGCGGTGAATACTCCAACACTGGAAGTTTTTAAGAAGAGATTGGACAGCCATTTGTCTGAAATGGTGTAGGGTTTCCTGCCTGAGCAGGGGGTTGGACTAGATGACCTCCAAGGTCCCTTCCAACATCACCATCATCATCATCATCATCATTATTATTATTATTATTATTATTATTATTATTATTATTATTATTATTATTATTATTATTATTATTATTATCATCATCATCATCATCATCATCATCATCATCATCATCATCATCATCATCATCATCTCTGGACCCTGAATGGAATCCAGTTATATGACATGGTCCCTTCCAACTCTATGATTCTGCGGGCCTATCTTGACTCAGGCCCTGCTTTCCCACTCTTTAAAGTTACTGTGACATGATAGCAGTCTTCCAATATCTAAGGGGCTGCCACAAATAGGGGTCAACATTCTCCAAAGCAGCTGAAGGCAGAACAAGAAGCAATGGATGGAAACTGAGTGGTGGTGGCACAATGGTTAGAATACAGTATTGCAGGTTGTCTCTGCTCACTGCCAAGAGTTCGATCCTGACTGCTCAAGATTGACTCAGCCTTCCATCCAATCTGAAGACCCAGATTGTTTGGGGCAATATGTTGACGCTGTAAACTGCTTAGAGAGGCCTGCAAAGCACTATGAAGTGGTATACAAGTCTAACTGCTATTGCTGTTGCTAATCAAGGAGAGAAGCAACCTAGAACTAAGAGAAATTTTCTGACAGTGAGAACAATTAATCAGTGGAACGATTTGCTTACAGAAGTTCCAAGTGCTTCAACACTGAAGGTTTTTAAGAAGAGATTGGACAGCCATTTGTCCAGAATGGTCTAGGATCTCCTGCTTGAGCAGATGGGTTGGACTAGAAGACCCCCAAGGTCCCTTCCAACTCTGTTATTCTATCTTAGTGGTGTTTATACTTTTAAACAGGTATTTGGTGATCTTACTGTACAGAGTTTGCCATTGCAAATACTGAAGTGCATGTAATAAACATAGAGCAGCTTTATCATTTTTCCCCTCTGCCTGTAACTGACTAGCAAACTATATTTATGCAAACATGCTACTTCCCGCCCCTTTGATTAATAATCCCCAGCTTCAAAAAAGATGACATATGTTTTCCCATCCAGCTCAACTGTCATTTCCCCTGACCCTTGCAACCCATTCTCATTAAAGCATTGTTTATTAATCACAATCCAGGCTTCCAGCTACTGGTTATCCATGCAGTGAGGCA
Organism: Protobothrops mucrosquamatus; assembly: GCF_001527695.2. NCBI lineage: Eukaryota > Metazoa > Chordata > Lepidosauria > Squamata > Viperidae > Protobothrops > Protobothrops mucrosquamatus. The sequence continues at coordinate 197,621 of NW_015386833.1, forward strand.
TGGCAAAAAGCAAAGCTATCACACTAAGAATACCGGCCTCTAGTCTTTGCTTGTAGCCTTGGGAAATCATTTTTGGCCACATCAAAATTTCAGAATAATGAGGAATTCCTTAGGAACCAAGAGGGGCCAGTGTGGTGTACACAAAACTGTCTTTTGGCAAGTTGCAAGCTGTCCTAGATATTATGTCTATTGATGTCAGTAGAATTCGTAAAGGATGTAAGCAATTTTGAAAGGAGGAGAACTCAGTGGCATAGAAGGGAGACACAAAATATGGGAATAGATGCAAGAGAGAACTTGAAGGAAAAGAGAAGAGAGAGAGACAGAGGAAAGAAGGAAGTCAATACATGGTTGTTTGATAAAAATAGGTCACTATATACTCGGCTTATTTCTCTGTGGTAACATTATCAAGAAGAGTTTCAACAGAATACTTTGCATCAGTATTCAAGTATTATGCATTAGGAATTATTTAAAATGAATGTAGGGAGCAAAGATTTTTTTTAAAATGTTGGGGCTCTGCCAGTACTTAGTGACCTCTACATGTTGATGGCAAACTTTTGAAGTAGAAAATCTTTCAACATTTATAGATTTACAAGGCTAATTGAAGAAGCTTAACTGCTGAGATAAATGCAAGGTGGGAGTTTTACCTGTTTTATGATTAAAAGTTCAACGGACCAGCAGTTTGCTCTTCAACCCTGTCAGTGAAATGGGGTCCTTTGTGGTACCTGAAGGAAGTAAACTTCTTTAGAAGGTTAAAGAGCAGACCTGTAGCATGAAGCTCTTTCCTCCAACAACATTTGGTCACCTTCCAGTATCTGCTGTCCAAGATAAATTTATCATTCTGTCCAATGATTTACACATAATCACTGACAGGTTAGACTCTGATTTAGTCTAGAGTGGTTAAGATATTGGACTGGAAGTCAGGAGACTGTGAGTTCTAGTCCTGCTTTAGGCATGAAAACTGGCTGGGTAATTTTGGGCCAATTACTCTCCCTCAGGCCAACCCACCTCTCAGTCTTGTTGGTTGAGGAAAATAGTTTAAGGAAATAGTATTAGGTATGTTCACCACCTTTAGTTATATATCAAAATAATAAAAGCAATAAATACATGTATGCATACATACATACATACGTGCTGTGATGGATACAGACAACCCCTTGAAGTGAGATAAGCATGGTGATGAGACATTGGAACTGGGGTCTGATTGTTCTAGAGTGTCTGTTGTCCCCAATTAGGGTCTGAGCCTGGTGGGGAAGCCGATGAAGAAGAGACACAAGGTGCAGATTTTGTTTCCTTTTATTGAAGCACTTCAGCAAAAGGAGCCCTAGCCAGCAAAATGCCAGGACCCAGAAGAAAGGATTAAGAAAGCTTTATACACTTGCACTGAAGCAGAAAGCGGGATAAGGTGGGATATATAAGAAATATCATCTATTCTAGACTTCCAGTTTTGCACAGTAACGACTGGTTGCGGGCTTGCAGATTCTCCGCACCCCCACGGCTAATTTTGCCCTGCCTGGAGATCCTAAATGGGTCTAAGTCCCCCTGAAGAGGCAACAAAGAAAGAAGGGTGATCTAGCAATTCTGGAATGGCGGCGGCCTTCCGATTGACTTGGGGAAAGCCTTCTAACCCGACAGGAGAAAGGCTGGTCGTATTGCATCGACCAGCCCAAGCTACTAGCAACCAAAGTCCAAAAGCACTAACCAACACAACTGTGAACAGCGTGCTTGAAACTGGGTGAGGAATTCGATCTTCTCTTTTCTATTCTACATTTAATTTCCTGGAAAATATCCCCAAGAAGCAAAATACCTCCGAAAGGGAAGGAGGGGGATTTCCGCTCCACCCTTATACTAACGGAAGTGGCAAATTAATCTTTTTATGGAGGATCAAAATATATGGAAGTGAAATAAATATAAAACCTGAAATTTAAAACTTAAATTTGGTTAAATCTAAAATTGTTTGAATGGTTAAGATTCTCATTTTAAAGATAATTGTTTATTTTGGAAATTGAAAAACAAATAGTTGCTGACACCTACTGGTGGATGAAGACTATGACAGCTATGACTTTAAGACTTGGCACCTGGGAAAAGCTAATCTGTGTTTGTGACCTTCAAAGTTTTAACAACAAAGAACAGCTGTGATAAAAAAAGACAATAATCTGGGCTGTAGACAAAGAGAGAATTATAAATTTCAGAAAAAAAAATCTTTTTTGAACTATTTGGATAACACATACCTATTTCATTTGGACTCTAAATCTATTTGCAGAGACATGGATCATGGATCAGAGACATGTAGAAAGAACATATCAAGAAAACATAAATACTTCACAGGAGGAAATATATAGTATACTGCAACTAATTCAAACAATGACTTTAAACCACAAAGAAATCCAAAATAACTTTGAAAATATAAATCAATCTATTTCTAAGTTAACTCTACAACAACAAAAAATCCCAGAAAACAACAACAGAGAAGGGGCAGATAAAACAGATAAATGGATATAGAACAGAGACTTAAAGATGGAACTTAAAAAAGCGAGGAAACATGATTTAATCCTAGTGGAAAAAAATCCACAAGAATTGGAAAAAACAACTTATCCCTTAAAGCTACAAAATAAATCTGAGGACAAGAAAACAGATTGGATAAAATGGACTGTAGAGATGTCAGGAACATTGGAGATGATATGAGTAATATAAAAAAGTTGAAATGACTTAGATAAAGGAAATGTTTTAGATACTTAAATGTGATTGAATTTAAGAAAATTATAATGGATAAAAATATTTTGAATAAGAGTTAAAGGACTAGATGACTAGATGTATTAAATGGAATGTTTAAAGTTTAAACATATTTTAATTATGGTTAAAAAGAATAAGAAATTTAGGAAATAAATATATATTAGCTTAGGAGGGATATATATTTTAAGTAGTATGTTATTTTTTTATGTTTCTTTACTCTTGCTCTCCTTTCTTTTTTTTCAGTGTTTTACCTATTCCTTAAGAAATGTAAAATTGTGAGATGGTTCATATGGACAAATAGAGTTAAATTTTTAAATGTAATTATATTTTGAGAAAATCTTAACCAGTGAGAATACCTAGAATTTGGTGGGAGAAACAAATTAAAATAAGGATTGTAACAGGGTTTATGATAAAGCAACCAGAATGATTGGATAGAAAATAAATATTATATTGATGTGATTATTATTTTTAAGATTATTGGGAAAAATATATATATTTAATTGTTATCTATCAAAACAATAAGAATTGTATTAACTCAATGTTTGCAAAAGAAGATATTTTGGGAAAGGAGGAAATCAACTAAAATCATTATGTGGATTATGGATTATAGAAATCAATTGTTAATGATTGTTTTACAAATGTAACCCAGACAACACACTGTTCACCAATTATTAAGTGATTTATGTTTAAAAAAAATCAATAAAATATATTACAAAAAAAGAAATATCACCTAATAAATATTTTAGTAATGATCTAACAATTTTTCTATTGTTCTTTAGCCATCCCTATTCCTAAGCTAATGAATGCTTCAGGAGTTATCTAATACACATTCTCTTTGCTCCAGGCCATCACTTATTCCTAACCTCTAGCTGAGCTATACCTAACTCTTTGTTACTTTTATCAGCTTTATATAGGCATATTCACTGTGAATAAGCATTCTTTGTTCTTCTAGACAAACTCCACAATTACAGGCTTCCCGGGCTTCTTTCAAGTGTATGCCATAACCTTGCTTTGTTTTAGCAGCCAGCCCATCACTTCTTTCTTATATGCTCTATAGTTTTTATTTGTTAAGTAAACAATAATACAAAAATATGGCTTTACAATACATAAACACACACAGTCCCCCATACTCGGAACAACGAAGATGTCAACCTCCTTCTCAATTATTTGTGCTGTTCAAGCATTTGTTTTCAATGCAGAGCCTGGTACCAAGGCCCTTGATTGAAACCCTCCTCTTGTGCACTTCTTCCTCTTGTGTATTTCCATACTTAAGCTTCAATTTCATATTTATTTCCATCATTGACCAGTACAATACATGAGCCTCATAAAATGCTATAAAACTACAGAACCAGCATAGATATCAAATAATATATAAAGTTAGTTTAAAATCTATGAAAATTAGAGCTAATCTAAAGGAGTGACAGAGAGCTGAGATAAGGTATGCCACTTAAAAATAATAAAATTTTTAAACATTTGAGCTATGTAGACCTTCTGCTACCTATTGTCTATAAATTGCTTAGGCATTTAGATAGGCTCTGAGAAATACATCACCACCTGAACTGTAGCAGGAAGCAATATTTAAAGCCCTTCAGGTGGGAGCACCCTTCCTGCATTTTATCTCACAAAAGCTTTATTTTTCTGGCCATGTCCCTCTTGAATTTGGGGCAGACTCCCTTGCCCTTCCTATTTAAACTGGCAGAAGACAGACCGAGGCTGGCTTGATTTGTGTATTTTAAAAGTGAAGTAATTCTCTATAGTGTTTTTTTTTATTCGCTTAATTGTATTGCTAATGAATTAGCAACATCATCATCATGTACATATTTTGGGGAAAAAATGAATTAAATTCTTCTTCCTCTAAAGAATAACTGCACTAATAATATATATCGGAGGGAAGAACTCTTATAAGAAAGGTAAAGGCTCAAATATTTCATTTAAGAATAAAGGAACTTATAAAGTGTTGAAACTCAAAATTTAAAACTAAAATCGGATTAAAGCAAGTGTCTGCAGAAGTGTGAAGTAAGTAATTCTTTCTGTGTGTGTGTGTGTGTGTGTGTGTATGAACAGATAAGAGTGTAGCAATGTATATGTACTGTATGATAGATAATAGTCTTGCAACAAGTCCATAAATGTCACTAGTCCTTAAGTTTTATTAGTTGTCAGTCCCACAGGATTGTACATCATTCATGGCCCACCAACTGACTGAAAAAAGCAAGGCAAAAAAGAAAGTACTTCATTTTACAAATAGTTTCCCTGCTTCCTCAACTGGAAACTATTTTGTTTATTTGCCACAGGTGACCAGGAAAATCACTCAGAGAGGCTGTCTCGGAGGATTATGAGAAGAGTGAAATATAGCTGTCAAGAGGGATTGGGGGCTTAATAGAATGTTGTTGCTTCCCTGACACTGCTGTATTACTTAACATTTGACAGTGCTGCTATGGAGTCACATTAAATAGTAATACAATACTTCTGAATAATGTTCTACAAGGAATACTCCCTCCAAAATTTCCATTTTTCTACTTAGAAGGATAAGTAAGGCACGCTGGCTGAGGAATTCTGAGAGTTGAAGTCCACAAGTCATAAAAGGGCCACGTTTGAAGACTCCTATACAAGAAAAAAAAGAGAAACTTCTATCTTTCTTTTATACAGATAAAACCTACATATCAGTGACCCTTTGAACTATAACAAACCGTAACAAATGGTATTTCTATCAAAGATATCTAATCATCAAGGCCCAAAGGTTAAAAATCTCATTTTTTTGCAGTTTCAATTAAAAAACCAAACCCAAACCCAAGAGTGGTTTCCAGGTAGAAATGAAGCTAAATAAAGTTTTTTTCTTTAATCAAAGCAGTTGGTTTTACCAATTTTGCCAACGCCATTAACTTCACCATCCATTCTTCCGTTGTTTATATATGTGAGTCCTTCCATCTCTGCCACATACTGAAGGATTGCTGTTGTTGTCATACATAAAAACAAAATTCCATGTTTTTTCACCAATGTGTTTGTCCATCAAGCCTCAAAGAAAAACCTCTGGCTTCCATTGCACATTCAATTTAAGAATTCTCTGAGTTAAAATACATATCTGATTCCAATATATAGCCTTTTTACATGTCCATGTGGTCACAAAAGGTCCCTTCAGATTGTTTACGTTTCCAAAAAATATTTGACATGCAGGATTCAAATGTTGCAGTTTAACAAGAGAAAAGTTGTGGTTCTAACACATCAGAGGCCCTCACTGTGGATTAAGGCCACAATGAAATAATCATGTTCTGTGTAAAAGAAATGTCCAAGTGAGTTTTAAACCTTTCTCTCTCTCTTTCCTTTGTGCAGAAAATGAAAATCAATATATTTTCTGATGAAGTAATATTAAGACTGTTTCTCAGGGCAGACTCTTGAACTTCACTCCAGGCAATTGATCTACCACTTCTCTAGAGATAGATTTGAATTAAACGTAGGTACATTGTAGCCATATTGATTTAAATGTTAAGCTGAACACTTTAGAATGTCTACCTTGGGGAAGACCATGTATTCTTAATTTTGTATGGTGTAAACTTGCAGAAGAATAGACAGCAGAAGCAAAGTTGCTAGTCTGATTGAGGGAGAGAAGCCGGCCAAGGTAATCATAAATTCTTTCTTAACTTTAGAGAGAAATAGTTCTAGTATTTAACAAACAGAGACTACCATAAGTGAATCTTATGACTTTCTAAATGATTCATATTTTAAACAACTTAGAGCTAGAAACAAGTCTACAGGGGATTTTAAAAAAAAAAATACTTGAGGCTGTGTCAAACTGTGCTTGGTGAAAAAAAGTGGGAAATTATTCAATAAAGAATACAAAACAATTAGAAAATGGAAATTGAGTATCCTCAAATTAAATCTGCTTATTTCTGTTTGCTAAGTAAGTAAATAAATAAGTGGAAAGCTGCATTGTTCTGACTCTTTCAGTCAGATTCCTTGAATCCTTGCACATGATCTTGAAGGATCCTGGTTGTCTTCCAATGCCTTTTTCCCCCCACCCTGAAGCAAGGAGAAAGACTTTCAACTTATGCCTATGCTTAGAAATTGGCAGGAGCCCCAAGGGTGTCTCCTACAGGCAAGACCCAGTGAAAGTTGAAGAAAATAATATCCCATAAAGTGAGAATGAAGGAAAAGGATCTTTTCTGTAGAGGAGGAACTGGGTGCTACAGCAGAGAAGAAAATGGACAGCCCTTAACAAGCATCCAGAAAAGGGATCAAGGGCAATTCGCCATGGCCAGGTCAGTGGACTGGGTTGGCCTGGCCAACTGGACACGGGACAAGTCACCCAGGCCAACTGGACATGAGGACAACTCACCGTGGCAAGACAATTTGTCCTAAGCGGGGAGAGGAAGCATTTACTCTCCCTACCAGAAGAAACATCAGCCCTGGCTGAAACTTGCAGGGAGGGGAATCACTGTCACAGGATAATTTGTGGATGAAGCGGGGAGGGGAAGAGGCACTTCCCCCCTCACCAGAAGAAACTTTAGCCTTGGTCAACCAGATGCTTGCAGGACAAGAAATCGCCATCACAGGACAATTCAAGGACAAAGTGGGAAGTGGAAAAGCACTTCCCCCCAGAATAAACACCAACCCTGGCTGATGGGATGCTCGTGGGGGAGGGGAATCGCCACCACAGGATAATTTGAGGATGAAGCACTGTCCCCGTTCCCATGTCCCATTGGCCAGGGTGGGACAGATGTTTCTTCTGATGGGGGGAAGTGCCTCTTCACCTCCCTGCTTTGTCCAAATTGTCCCGCAGCAGCAAGTTGTCCCTCACACAGACCTGGCCACGGCAACCCTCTGACCAAGCTGTGGCATGTTGTCCCATTATCTCCAGAAAAGAGACTCAAGGAAGACTCAAGGATTCACTCTATACTGAAGGAAGTGGGGAGAAAATAGTCCCACAAGTAACCTTGGTTGCCAACTCCATTATGTTACTGCTTCTGGGCATAGGGACTAACAGGATTAAAATGGAGTGGTGAACACATCAGTGCCAAATTTGTAACAGAAGGTATAACAAAAAAAAAAGTAAGGACTTTTTAACAATCATCTTGTTGGTTTATGTACCAGATTTGATAAACCAGCTCAATCTGGTTGTAGACATGGCTTTGAAAGGCCCAGAATGCTTTCCAAATTAGGAGTAGCTTGAGTAATTAATGTGTGGCAATATTTCATGTGTGGCCCAAACACCTCTGGTACAAAAGCCTTGAAGATGAGCTCCCTGACTGGGAATGGATGTATCAGTGGTAAAGATATATTATAAAGGAGTAAGGTAGAAGGAGAATGTGACCTCTAACTTTAAGTAGGGAGAATATTTTGTTGATACATAACATTTTTCTATCAATGGATAACCTGCAAAGGAAGACAGGAAGATTTCTTAAAGTTGACTTGGGTTGAGGTGCTGCAGAAGAAGTTGAGCTACTGTATATGGCTAGATAGTGTGACAAGAGAATACACAACTAGAAAACCACCATCTCGCTAAGAATGGAGGTGAGAAATATGAAGGTAGATGCCATACTTTAGAAAAAGCTCTTTGAGTTATAGAAAGGCCAAATGGTAAAGCATTAAATTGTTATCAAATGAAGGCAAGAATAGTAGAAAGTAGGCATCTTTTAAATCAATACTTTCTATTATTCTTGCCTTCATTTTCCCACCTCCATTCTTAGTGAAAGGGGGAGACTCCTTGAATATTATAAAGTGCAACCAAGACTACCCAATTTTCTTTCTTATTCATATGTGTAGATAAATGTTGATGTCTCTTGTATAAAATAGTAAAGTGATAGATGTTTAAATAAAAAAAATATGCATAGTTTAGCCACACACTTGTTTAGGAGTGCTATTGATCATGCTGTATTAATTATTCCTTGGCTATAAAGAAAGAACAAGGAGGATTTGAACATTAGTTAAGGTTTAGCTAAGATGTACGGGATTGCAGGCCACATTTATATAAATTGTATACTTGTTTTTCAAGTTTGTGGCAAATCTGAAGTTCCCCAAATAAGGAAGTTGTGGTTACTTAATTTTGGTTTGTACAGTTAATGAATTAGTTTAAATTGGCTAAATATAGGAGCAAGAAGAAAAAGATCAACATTTGAATCCTGTAGATGGGCCAAAAAAGTTTTATAATATATAATTTAGATTTATAAAAGCTGCCCAACTCAGCACTAAAAGGATCGAGAATAGCTTTTGAACCTGCTTTGAGGTGGACTTAGGCTTTATCAGTGGGGAACATGCAACAAATTCCTGGCAGATTCCAAGGGACACTTTTGGTAGGGTGAAGAAAAATGTAAGACCACTTTCAATGCTTAGAGAATTAATTAATATCCCTGTCTTGTTCTCTTGTAACAGTGGCTTTGCTCCTGAGATAAAAGGATTGAAATTTTGGATTTTTAAATTTTCTCTCTCTGAAGATCACTAAAAGCTGCAGTAAAAATAGGGTGAGAAGGAAACAACCAGGAACAAGCATCTGCAAAAAGGAGGTAGGAATGTTTTTCACAGATAAGGCTGTCACTAGGTATATATTGGTAGGTTGTGAGAGCCTGGAAGTATGTATGAGTATAATCCCAAATTAGAGCAAGGAAGCCCCCTGCTTCTGGGAAAAAGATGTACTTCTGTAAATCTCAGAAGACACCCCCTCTTTTGGAGATTGTTTTTGGCCACTAGATGTTATGAGCTTGTCAGTGTACTGTAGGCTACAGTAGTCAGCATTCTCCAGAGAAGTAGTCAGCTGACAAATCATAAATTATGGTTGAAGTTGTGGCTGAAGGAGATAAACCTTTGCAAATCTATTCCTTTTTTTTAGGCTTCTCTTTAGAAAACACATTACAGAAAGGTAGGTCAGGAGAATTTCCCTTCAGTGCTTAATGACAGGTGATCCCTCTTTAATCTATGAAAATTCTTAATGCTGTGAGGCATTGGAATGGCTCAGTGTCTCTGTGTTTTCAGCAAAGACTAAATGTATTGGAGTAAAGATTTAATGAAGCAGTACGTGGCTTGTCTATAGTTTGAAAAGTCTGCAAACTTCAAGGCCACTGATTGCGCCACTCTGTCAATTATTTTGCTGTAGAAATAACCTTCTGAACAGAGGCACTCGGTTCCCGAAACAATATTGGGTGATGATATTCAAAAGAATGTTGGATGGGTCAAAGAGGCTTCAAGGGGATAACTGTAGGTTCAGCGAGATCTGTAGAAACTCTGCTAGAGATATTAGGTAGATTCCATTCAATGACAGCGACTTTAGCAGATGCAGCCTAACTTACCAAGGGGAAGACAGTGGTTTTGGGGCAAAAGTCCATGCTCGCTTGGAATTTGGATAAACAGCTTACCTCATACAAGTGTCCTGAAGGAGACAAGAGTCTTCAGGATGAGAAAGTAATCTTGTATATCGTGATTGATATAAAGCATGAATAAGTGTCAGAATACATAGCAGAAACTCAGTGCTTGCATTGGTCTCACTCATTAAATTTTGGACTATTCCAAAAAGTGCAGGTCCTGCATCAGGACTGTCAATAGTTTGATGCCCAGAGGCCAATGACCTTAACTGGAAGGGCAGGACAGCAGGGAACTGACTGAAACTGATGAGAGATCCTTTCAGGAGAATGGTAAAAGGAAATCAGGTGTAAACTCAGTGATCTCAGGATGAATGAAAGGCAAAATCTCACGTTTGAATATCTCATTGAATAGAAGGAAAGTCTAGAGAAATAGATCTCAAGGGAATATCTCCCAAATGTCAGCTATGATGGTGCCAAGAACCATTGGGAAATAAATCCAGTTTATTTTCTTAATTCTGTAAAACTGTTTCCTTGGACTGAGTTATAGCAACATTAAGATGCTAGCATCTGTTTGCCCTTTTCATTATATCTGTGACTTAATGTTTTCTATGTATATCATGCATCAAGTGCAAATGACGAAACTAATCCCACATAAAGAGAAATACAAATATGTGCCACAGTTATTCTCCAACTAAACCCCAGAAAGTACTGAAATCTGAAATACCTTAATCCAGACAATAGAATAAATGCCCAGGAATAAACCTAAACATATGAAAGATAAATTCATCTTTCTTGTACAATCATTTGGTTTGTACAATGAAAAGCTTATCAAATGTTCTTTCCAAAGAAAGTCCTTCAGTGTTCTGTAAAAACGTTTGGAATCATGTGGCGGAATAAACATAACATTTACATCTCAAAGGGTAAAATAATTTACAAGTTAAATTCTTTTAATCACATTTATTACTCCCCAAATACACCTGTTTATATCTTCTTTCATATTAACGCAGGGATGAATTCAATTGTACTAATCTGAGAAAACCTGGTGGAAATTCTTGTTGCAAAGTTAAATAGAAGCTAACGTTCCAATCCTTAATTTTTTTCTAATTTATTATTGTGATTTAATAGCACTGAGTATATAGATAATCCAGGAGGAAAACAAACATGTATTAATAACATAAATTAAAAATAAAATGCCTAATTTATTTATACAAATATCATCAGCAAAATTTTATGTTCTACCCCTATTATGATTCATAATTCTTTACACATGTAAAATACTGAAAATGTAGAAATTTTATCTGACGCTGTATTATGAAGAAATCTTTTCCACTGGTTTGATCCTTGCAAGAAAAAAAAATCTTCCTAAAACCTGGGTCAATGTACCAAATTAACTTGCTGCCTGGGGCAGGGTCTGTCATTTCAAACTTTTGTATTTAACAGTTTTTTTTATGAAGTTGACAAAATTTGAAATCTTAAGGGATAGGTAGTTTTACTTTTGCTTTGTTTCTTTTTAGGAGGACAAGAAAAATGGAAATATATGCAATATTTGTTTTCTTTTTATCTATTTACAGTACCCCTTGAAAAACAGGGAGTGAATTATGTAAAACCTAGCAAATAATTGCTCTGTTTGTTTTAGTTACAAAATCTACAAGTATAATTGCTTTAGCTTCAGTCACACTGATTATAAAAATATTAATATTAGCAAAAAGAAAACATTAAGATGTAATCAGGGGCAAAATATTGAGCAAAAATAGATTGGCAATAGGTATCAGTGACACTGATTTATTTATTTTTTATTACTGTGTGGAGTTAGAAACATATAATTGCTCTTACTATACAGATTGGGACTTCCAGGGAAGAAATGGTGAACTAAAAATAGTTCTGTTAAAAGCAGAACTGATCACCATAGTAAGCAGATCGGTCAGTAGTCCAGTTCTTCATAATTCCTCTCTGGACAAGGATGGAACTTGAGATTGGCACAAGTACTCCAGACAGTTGCTTCTCACAAGGAGACTACAAGCAGCAGTCTCCTGCAGGAGAGTTTTGGGAGATGAAGAAAATAATCTTTGAAGTCTTAAAAAAACATGATAGCATGGGACTTTGAAGATTGGACATTAAAGAGAACAAAAAAGAACTAAAGATCACAACTAAAGAAAAAGAACAGTTAAATTTGACTAATACAAAATGGCACAAAATGGATATATCGAAGGATATTTGGACAATTGATGAAGAAGTTAATTTTTAGAGTATCTGGTATTATAGATATATTGTGTTTAAATGATATTATGGAAGAGGAACAAGTATTTTCAAACAAGACTGAAACTGATCTGAAAATAGGTTTAAAAATGACAAGCTATAAGAATGATATGGTTTAAAAAATGCTATACCGGATATACTGCAATACTGAAATCAGCTGATGATTTAATAATTAAAAGAGATATACAAATAACAAACCACGAGAGCGACTTGGACAGCTTTCTTGCACTGGATTTGCAAAAGAGTCTTGTTAAAGTTTTGAAGGTTTTTGTGAAAGGAGACAAACAAATTGAAAAGAAATCAATTCTAAAATAGTATTTAAAGAGATTAAAGATGAAGATTTTTTAAAAATAAAAGGAAGGAATATAGAATTGGTTTGTTTGATCAATGTTAAAATAGGCATGTTGTTATGTCTGATAGGCCTTAATGGACTTTTGCTGACCAGGACTAAATTATGAGGTTTTAATTATTTGTTTATAGATATTATAAAAAAACACTCAACATTATGCAAATGCATATCACAGGCAAAAGTAGAATACATATATTCTATATCACAAGCTATTGCTTCTCTTTCACACTGCTCACAATAACAGAACATAGTATTAAGAACTATCAGAAAGTCAAGATATTGAGTTAAACTTTATAATAATTCTGGACTCCATAATAATATAATGTCACACTCAGAAAATGTCATAATAAGAGAAAATTAAAAATGATTCATGAAACCCACATGACATTATTTGAAGGGTAAGTCATATATATCCTTGAAGCTAGTATCATCTCAAGTTGTTCCTTCTCTAATACAAACCATTTTCTGAGAGATCAAATAAATTTCAGTTATGAATTTTCAGAGGAAGGCTTATATATATAGGAATCCTGTCTACCTTTGTAGCTGATCATTTTCCTGTATCAGAATAATCTACATTTATGGCACAAAGTTTTGTTCTATATGTCTGTCTATCGCTGCATGCAAAAGTTTAAGCCAGAGGTTTCAGTGACTTCAACAGGGAAAAATAGCTGACATAACTTCTACATTGTACAAAGTTAAATCCAATGTCTTTCTGCAAATTTGAATAGACATGTACTATTCTGCTGCACAAATATGAACTAGCAAAATTAAATGGAACCGAAAAGACACATGCAATGAAATCATCTATGGCACCATATCATTTTAAAGACCCTGAGCACCGAAATCTCGCCACATACTAATGATCTGTATTGATGGGCAATTAGAACATTGTTATGCAATGCCATAAAACACAGATTGGACATTAATGCTACTATTGGAATACTGTATAGAAGAATTGCAGCACCCGTGCATGTGTGGGACCTAGTATGAAGCATGAGATACTTATAGAGACTATTAGGTTGAAATTAAAGCTGCCAGCTGCTTTGTACTTGAAGCTCATAGGACAGATGGACTGAAAAAACAATGCATGGCTGACAATAAGGCAATCACCATCCATGAATGGGCCAGCAGAAAGCAAACTGGCATTGCATGTTCATACAGGGAGGTACGCCTCAAATGCAGCAACGTGTGCCAAGGAGCAGCCTGGCTGTGGAATGATAGATTATGTAGCATATGAACAGGGCTGTTAATCTAGGAGGATTTGGGATCCTGAAAATGGACATATCAGTATGAAGTACTGCCTGTTGATAAACTTACAGGAGCAGGGAATCATTAAGCTCAGGCATTTATCCAAGGGAATAAAAGTTTGCAGATGCCTTGGTGAGATAGTGAGTTGGTTATCTAAAGTTTTCAGGAGAATATGGAGTGATTGGCAATCCCTGAGAAAAGAAAACCTATCACGAAAAGGCTGTTTATGATATTTGATATGGAGATCTATTTAATTAAATAGAAATTATTTTGCTGCAATTGGACAAGTGAACACTGTTTCTTGTGCTTTCTGGTAGAGAATAATTCTGGCTAAAAAAAAAACCCACCTAAACTATCCTTGCTGGCTTGCTGGATTTATTGCTAAATACTTGACTATTTCCCTTGGAAAATCCAAGAAAGCCATTAGTTCATTCATCATCATTCGATTTTCTTGATGCTGAGATACTTTTGGGTTTCTTTAGATTAGTAAAGTTGGTCTGGTCCTGACTAGTGATTGCTTTATCTCAGCTCCTTCTGCTGATATCTTGAACCTGGGTCCAAATCAATGGTGCAGTTATGACTATATGTAGGACAAAGCCAAGCAACCAAATAACCAGAGAGCATCAGTGGTGGTCTGAGGAGAGCATAGCAAACAAACCCATCACCAGCACCTGGGCACATGTAGATATACTGATGGTTGTGGGGGTTGTTCTTGGTTTCCGGTCACTAAAAAACCAGGAGGCAGAGAAGAGAAGTAGAACTTCATAACTCACTAATGCTGAGTAGCATCAGCCTGGAGAAAGCAGGAAAACATTGCTGAGAAGAAAGAAGAATCCACACTGAATAATCTGAGAGATTGTTTATTTTCATAGCAGACTTTCCCAAATGAGCAGAATGTGCTATATTTGAAGCAAATGCCAAATTAAAGAGGATTTGCCAGGGCAGCCCTTCCGAGTACTTTAATAGAAACAGCCAAAAGCTCCTTGGGCACAGACAAGTGAGAATGGACCCTAAATGGATGTTGCCACTGACTTTTCCACCATATCCCTTTTCCATTCTCATTATATTTTATAACCCATCTGCTTCCTCCACAATTAATTCTGGATATATTCTTTTATTCTTGGTTTTCTAACCGACATGGCGTTGAATAATTGAAAAGTTGCACTGGTTCTCCCACCAGAAGGGTTTTTAATCCTCCACATTATATTCACTATTATGAATATTGCAGCTCAATATTGCCTAACTTCTTTCCTTTAATTGCATCACTACTTATACCTCTTTTTTCATACATTATTAATACAAGAAGTAGACTGAAAAAAACAACAATAGCTAGCAAACAAAGTCAAAGCATTATGAAACTGGCGAATTTAAAACTGCTTTTGGAAAAATAAAAATTGTCCTGAAGCTCTCACTGGCCATTGGGACCAAACTCAGAATTTGGAAACACAACACAGCAGATGTTCTAAATTCATCAATCAGCTGTGTGAATACAAAGTGACCCTGCCTATTAATCTCAAAGAGATCAAGCATTTATTGAAATCTGTAAAGACTTTATATTGGTCCCAAGAATCATTCAAACAAGGCACTGCTATAAAACCAATTCAGCACACCATGCATTATTTATTCCCAACATATCTCTTTGTAGCATCGAGCGCAAACATTTATGCTTTGAATTCCAATCTCATCTTGATTTACAGCATAAGCTTCCACCTTTAATTAAAAAATGAATAAAATCATACTCCTCCAAAAATAGGAATCTCTTCTGTTTTTGAAGGGAAAACAACCAAACAAACAAAAAAAGAACTTTGGACCATTGTATGAGCAAATAAAAACTGGACAGACAGGTAATCCTCGACTTATGACCACGATTGAGCCCAACATTTCTGTTGTCAAGCGAAACCTTTGTTAAGTGAGTTTTGCCCCATTTTATGGTTTTTCTTGCCATAGTTGTTAAGTGAATCACTGAAGTGGTTAAATTAGCAACGCTGTTGTCAAGTGAATCTGGCTTCCCTATTGACTTTGCTTGTTAGAAGTTCATAAAAGATGATCACGTGACCCTGGGACACTGCAGCCGTCATAAATATGAGTCGGTACCCAAGCATCTGAATTTTGATCATGTGACCATGGGGATGCTGCAACAGTCGTAAGTGTGAAAAATGGACATAAGTCCCTTTTTTCAATCCCGTTGCAACTTCAAATGGTCACTAAATGAACTGTTGTAAATCGAGGACTTATCAACTTTCCCCCCCAAGATATTCATCACAGGGGAATTAAAAAAAAAATCAGTTGATCACATAGTGTTCTTATTGCTAATGTTACCTAAAGTAAAATTTAGCTTCTGCAAAAGAGGTGAGATGATTTGCTTGATCTACCAGAAAGTCTTTGGACTGAAGATCAATAGCAAAGATTTCATAAACTTTGTGAAGAAAAAAAACATTTTTACGGTAGCACCATGATCGCCCATTTGAAGCTGGTTCAATCAAGTGTATATTAAGCATTGGCAAAAACAGCATGCAGGGGAAAAAAATGAAGACAGACGTATGTTTAACAAAATATCTCTATAGATATAGCTATTAAGATCAGCAAGTGAGGAATTTTGTAGGCCTAAGCCTTGCCTGAGTGTTTTAGGATGTCTGTTTTTCAAATGCATCAACATTTCTTGTTCTCTGCTTTATTCCTGATGGGTCTAATACAATCAACATTTGCCTTACAAATTGGAGTTCTAACAATTTGGACCGATCTAGGTTATTCTTTCCCATCTTTTGGATTTGTACACTTTCACAAAATCATATGAGCCAAATTAAAATGTTCAGAGAACAATGAATACATCTAAATTGGATTAGCCATTTATGTACATATCTATGGGGACAAAAGGTTTATTTTCACATATAACCACAGTGCTTCTTTATTCTGCCTTACATAAGCTTTTATTCAGGTAGGTAACTGGGTAGGGAAATTTATTGAGAATCAGACAGCTATGCCCAGTGGTGGGATTCAAATAATTTAACAACCGGTTCTCAGAACAGAACCCTTTAAGAGCTTTCCCGTTCATCATGGGCTGCACTCTATATAGCTAGGTAGGAAAAAGTTCCAGAGCCACAACCCCAGCTAATACTCGGTGACCTCTCCCTCTTTCCCTTATTCACCAATCGGAAAACTAGAAAGATGAAGCGTCTATTTCTGAAATTACCTCTGAGAAGCACCACCTAGTTTTCGCCTGAGTGACCTTGTAACAACCCACTTCAGCTGTTCTCCCAAGAATTCGAACTGTTGAGGCAATCACTGCTTCAAACAGGATTCTTTTATTTGGGGATCAGTAATGGTGGGAGGTCAAGGCAAGGTCTGAGGTAAAAGTTCATTAACACCGTATAGTCACCCAAGCCATAAAACCCCTCCCTCCAAAGCCGCTTGGGGATTTGAATTGTATCCAATCAGCTAGTGTCTCGGGGTGATCAGCCGTTGCTCTTGGCACACGATTTACTGGCTTCGCTGGCATCTGGCTCACCGCGATCGTCTTTGGAGAGCTATCATACCCCTCCCCATGGCAATCAGGAAAAGGAAAAAGAACTGGCGAACAAATACAAACATGCAAATAACACTGGGCTCCCCCCTACCCCAACAGAATGGCAGGTCCCAAAGATGGAGGGATAGAAGGAAGGTAAGTAAAATAGGGAATCGTTTGGGACCTGACAGATGTGATCAAAGGCGCTGCAACTCCATTTGGTTTCCATCGCTCCTCTCTTGGACTTTTGGGGAGGGTTTTTTTCCCCACCTGGAAGGAAGTTGAACGAAAACCAGACGTGTTCTGGAAAACACAGATTTATCATATCTGGTTCACCGAACTCAACAAAAAATTAGGTATTAGTTCTGCTGAACCGGTGCGAACCGGCTGAATCGCACCACTGGCTATGCCATAAGAACCAAGTCGTTTCTGGCACTGCAATTGTATGAAAAAAGATGAGATCTGTAACAACAGAAGTGTTGGTTCTCTTTTCAGGTACCTACGAGTGAATGGTCAATCTACATATGTGCAGGATTTTGCAGCTTATGGAGCAAGGACTGGTATATTTTGCTCCATCGTAAGTGTGATTAGCTGAACATGGGGAATTTGTAGCTGGTATCCCATGGCTTAAATCAGCAAGAAACTAAAAATCCATAGAGGGACTGAAGGCAATGGACTTGGAGCTTTCCTCCTTCCAGGATTTTGATCAGAATACCCTGCCTTTCACCAAGAGAAGAGACATTTGTCCTTATCAGTGTCATTGTCTAGCACTGATGATGTTACTTAGTCAGGTAATCAAATGTTTGCAAGAAAACAACTAAGCTCAGAGAGCACCAAGGACTCCACAGTTCAACCCTGAGCTATAAATACTCTCTTCTATTGGTGCCACATATGGGCATCAGATGCTTCAGACAGCACACAAATGGGAGAAATTTGCCTGTAGGCAATCCTCAGCTAGCACTGATGATGTTACCTAGTCAGGTAATGAAACATCTGCAAGAAAACAAGCAGGTTCAGAGAGCACCAAGGACCCCTCACATTTGTCTTTATCAGCTGAGAGAGACAGAAGCACAATCTGGTCAGAAAATCAAGGATTAAAGCTGAAAGTTGAAGGAGAGTTGTATCTCACCTTACACACCAAACAAGGAAAGATCCAATTTTGTCATTAGTTAGAAGAAAGCAACATAGCACTCAAGGGAGAGTGAAAACTTGACATGTACTTGGAGGGTGGGGGGAAGAAGTTTTTTCTCATAATGTTTACAAGAAAAATTAATATCTATGTGGCAAAATATGGTGTTCAACAACATTAAACTGCTTGACCTTCTAATGCTCCCTGGAGTCCAACTGGTAATTTTCCACTGTCAGTGTTAGTGTTGTGTGAATAACTGTGAAATAAGCTATTATTTGTACATCTGTTCTATGGTGCCAAAGGTGAATGACACCATTATAAATATCAAATTGGAAATGTAAGCAAAACATACCTTTAAGCATCAGAGAGGAGACTTCTTGAATACAAGATGATGTGCCCGAAAGGATCTTGCATTCAAAAACCAGATTGTCAAGATACACTTCATAAAAATTATTGAACAAAAGCAAATGTTTATAGTGCTACTATATAATAGCATCAGACTAGGTTATGGGCTATTGTATTGTGCGCATGTTTTAGTACAGCACAATAAAAAAGCAGGAAAAATGTATGTGCTTCATTTTTTTCAAGTCAGGATCTCTGCCCAGGAGTGACATGGAGCATTTCAGCATCATTCTAAGTCAGGCAATATCATTGGCTGCTAGATCTCTGAAGATCTGCAAGAGGAATAACGAAAAAGTATTACATTGCTATAAATTAAGCATTTTCCAACTTAGTGCCCTCAAGGTGTGTTGGGACTACAATTCCCAGGATTCCCATCCTGGCTGAGAGATTGGGAATTTGCAGTCCCAGTACATTTGGGAGCATAGAATTGGGAGACAATTGTAGAACTACAGGTAGTCCTCAGTAATGACCACAATTGAGCCCAAAATTTATGTTACTAAGTGAGATATTTGTTAAGTGAGTTTCACCCAATTTTATGACCTTTCTTGTGACTGATTGCAGTTGTTAGGTTAATAACATGGTTGTTAAGTGTACCTGGCTTCCCCATTAATTTTGCTCATCAGTAGATCTCAAAATCTGAACACATGTCCCCGGGACACTGAACCGTCATAAATATGAATCAGTTGCCAAGCATCTGAATTTTGATCACATGATCATGGAGTAGCTGCAACAGTTGTAAGTGTGAAAAATGGTCATAAATTTTTTCAGTGCTGTTGTAATTTTTAACGGTCATTAAACAAACTGTTGTAAGTCAAGGACTACCTTTTTGCATGGACTACAGCAGACAGAGATGTGGAAGAAGTCAGTAGATGTCAAATCAGATAGTAATACAAAAATACAGAACTGGTTTTGTCTTAAGGGGAAAGACCAGCTCAGATCTTTACCTCTCTCCCCAGAGATCAGATGAAACAAGAGAATAATCATCAGACCACAGTATTGCTAATTATTGCTTGTTTGGGAAACAGCTGCCCGGCTACTGGTAATTTGGAAACAGATGTGATCAGAAATAAAAGTGGTTTGCCTATAATAATTAAAGAACAATATCAGTGGGAATCAAGAACCAGGAAGCCCTTTAATACAAGAGAGTCCATCTTCTTGTGAAGAGCTGTGGTGGTGCAGTGATTAGAATATAGTACTGCAGGCAAACTCTGCCCATTGCCAGCAGTCCGATCCACATTGGCTCAAAGTTGACTCAGCCTTCCATCCTTGCGAGGTCAGTAAAATGAGGACCCAGATTGTTGGGGGCAATATGTTGACTCTGTAAACTGCATTAGAGAAGGCTGTAAAGCACCGTGAAGCAGTATATAAGTCTACGTGCTATTGCTATTGCTTGTGCATTATGACTAGTTGCAGTTGAGCTATTGTCTCTGTCAGATCTTTCTGGTACTGAGCTTTTAAACTACAAAAAAAATAAGGCCTAAACAACCTGGTGCTTTGTCTGTCATAGGTACACAGGGTGCCTCTGTGTATAACTGAAGGGAACCCCCCTACCCCAAGGGCTTAGGAACATATTGTAAATTTAGCTTCACCCCCTTTGGTTCTTCTTCCTATTTTGGGGCTCCCTAAAGGAACTGGGGAAGACAGAGAGCGGGAAAAAATCTACAAGCCTTTAAAGAGAGATAGAAGATGTTTTTTTTAATCATTCTATCATGATGGTTCTTTGCTATTTCTGCATTTCCTTCCTGAAATTGTATATAGCAATAGAAATCAAATTGGTTCTTTTGTCAGATGTACTCTTTTTGCCGATGTTCAAAGCTGAATGGATTTGTTAAAATGCAATGGGATCATTTCTTTGCATTATGTTAGAACGATATTGCATAAAAAATAGACTGTCATCTTGCTCTCAGAAATCTCTGTGTCTCTTTTTCTCTCTCTCATAGTTGCTGGATATTGCTTTTTAGATACCAGTTTAAATTGGGGAATGCTGATGATTCCCCAGTTAGGATGAGCAAGAAATTCTATCCTTTGGGGCTAAATATTTCCATAGTGAAACAAAGGAAGTTTTTCTATAAAATATAGGATAAACATAGAAATACAACAAGGTATTTAATGATTTTTGGACAACTTCATGATTGCACAGTAATCTTTAGGAAGGAAAGGGAAAGGATTGCCTTATTGGATGTATGAAACTGTTTAGCCTATAGAAAGTCCCACCTCTTAGATGAAGTATGTTTGAAAAGACAGATTTTGGAACATATATTAATAAATGAGTTTTTGGAATGACTTTTTTTCAAGAGTAAACTTTTCCATCCCTTTTAGACTGTTCGTAGTAAATTTAATGGGATTATTTGTTATTTACCTTTCAAACAATTTCACATTTGTGAAGTGCACAATACCAGCTCCAAGGTTGCCTGCATTAAATGGCTGCTTTCTTATATCTAAAAAATAATATAAACTGATAGATTTACCTTTTACAAATGGCTAGTCGCTATTATCAATCTAGTTCTTTTGAAGGGCACAAGTCTAAAATAGCCCAGAGCTGGAATTGTGGATGAATCATGACTGAAGACAACTCCAAACTGTGAAAACAACAACTGTTAGAAAAAACAAAGGACAGATGAATGGATAAGTTCTTTGGAATCTCTTTCAGAGACAGGAGAAAAATGGGAGATTGCCCATAAATGGTCTGAATGGCAGCTCTTCATGAGGGGCTTCCCACCGTTTTGAGTGCCAGTTGCTGAGGAGATGATATCTTTGCTCTTAGCAACAGCAGAGCCTTTCATAAGGACACTAAGCCAGCTAAACTCACTTTCTGATCACATCTGGGAATGTTCAATTTAACCACTTTATGGATATGAGAGACCTTCAAAAGGATGAACTTAATTTGACACATGCTCAAGTTTACCTTCTTCTGATTCTAATTAGTAACTAGCTCTTTGGATTTAAGCAATTTTAAACAGAAAGTTAAGGGTTTAAATTAATACACAAGTGGCAAGAAGCAAAAAAGAAAATGGTTTAAATAGACTGGGAGATAAAAGAGATTTGCAATATTGGTTATTTTTCTTGTAAGATTTTAAAAACAAGTATAAAATTAAATAATGTACTTATGGGAAATGGCTGAAATGCAACTAAACTCATATTTGGAACTAAGGCATGATGAAGATTGCAAATTGACACTTAAGATAACAAAAGGGCCAGGCAGAAGGGAGTTAAAATGGCTAAGCTGGTTTTAACTTTTGTTTGTCTCAAAGAATCCTTTGAAAAATGGACTGAAATATTGGCTAATATCTCAGAAATTATATGGATTTCAACGGATAAACTTTTGGAAGATAATGAGATTTTTTTTAAAAAAAACAACTTTTACCTGACACAGATATTATAGAATTTGAAGGCATGGAACAATGTCTGTAGAGATTCTAAGTCATTCGGGTCATAGTTGTCTCAAAGGTGCTTTTTTCTTCAAAAGGAAACCAGACTCTTTTTTTCCCTTGAGGAAGAAGAACAAAATGTTTCATTTCTCATCCAAGAAATCTCATCAGTTGTGATGGCGGGGGGGGGGGG
>NW_015386833.1:220183-248283 GCF_001527695.2 Protobothrops mucrosquamatus
TCAAGGAAAAAAAACAGTTCAGTTGCCTTTGAAAAAGCGTCTTTGAGAGAAGGCATGGAAGACAACAGAACTGAGATTACTAAAATGGGAATACAAAAGACAAATCAATAAAAGGATTTGAACATGGAACAGCTGTGACGAAAAATCCTGGCTGATACCTCTTTATGGGAATTACAAAGTACGGTGGTGAAAGTTTTTGCTGTCTCCTCTTGAACACCAAAAATGGATGAAATATCAAATCTTGCAATGTCATTGGAATGATTTAAACGTCAAGTTTATGAACAGCAAAAAGAAGAAATATAAAGTTGGACTATTTGATCAGGGCTAAATTATTTGTCTGGTATTTCTGGTAAGTCCTAATGGGCTTTTTATTGAAGGAAGATTGAAAAAATGATTTGTGAGCTATGCATAGATAAAACTTAAGCAAAAGGAAGAAAAGGGTTTGGGTTTTTGGGTTTTTTTGTAATTTTAAAGGGAAATTTAAAAGTTATTTAAAATTATTATATTAGCTTATGCTCAGTGTGATGAAGATTAGATATCACATCTTTGTTGTCTTTCTTTTTTTACTTCCTTCCTTCCTTCCTTCCTTCCTTCCTTCCTTCCCTCCCTCCCTCCCTCCCTCCCTCCCTCTTTCTTTCTTTCTTTCTTTCTTTCTTTCTTTCTTTCTTTCTTTCTTTCTTTCTTTCTTTCTTTCTTTCTTTCTTTCTTTCTTTTCCTTCCTTCCTTTCCTTCTTTCTTTTCTTCCCCTTTTCTTCTACTTTTTATCTCTCTCTTTTCCATGCACCTTCTGAACTTTTTTTCCTTCCAGTTTAGTTTGTAGGAGTTATTTTTTACTGTGTTTATTAAGAACGTAAATAAACTTATTAAAAATTAAAATAAAATAACCCAGAGTTACCTTATGTCAACGGTTTTGATAAGTCAGTCAAAGCAAGTGTCAAGTTTCTAAAGCTATCAATCAATACGTAAAATAAATCTCTTCTATCTTTTCCTCTTTTGCAAGCAAAAAGATGCAAAAGGTAGTGGGAAAACATGAAAGGGTATTAACTGAGACTTTCTGTGATCTCATGGCTAGTGATAGTGGATAGTTTGGGTATGACTGAGAGAATTCAGTTTCAGAACCCAACTATGTTTATCCTTGGCCACTTAGTTCTTTTCACCAGCTTCCTTTTACAGATATTCTGACTTGATCCTCTGGAGGAAAGACAAACTATAAAGTAAATAAATACAATTTAAAAAATACTTGAAAGATCATACAGTATCTACTAAAGTTCTGTGAGTGTGAAAGGAAATTATGCAATAAAAGATTTACTTGGAAATCCTTCTGTAATAAAAGAGGGGTAAAACTTTCAGTTTATTCTAATTTCTAAGATTTGCAGCTCTGTGTCTGTTACCATAAATCCCTGTTCCTTCTATTTCATATACATATGAATTAAGCTTCAGAACCAGGAATCATTTCCATAAACGTGCTAGCTCAGGTAATGGGCATATTGAATACCTCTGAAAAAGCTGTACCATCTTCTTTTCAACACATTGGTTCCTTTCTTCCTTTCATAGGTAAACAATTTGGACCAACTATGCATGACAAACAGCCAGTGTGTGAAATCTTCATTCATGAACTTGGTATAGAATTCATTTTGGAAGGCATACAATAAAAATGACATTCATTTTTCTATTATTCCTGTCTTAATTCTGTAGTGATATATATGAGAGGTTCATTCCCAGTAAATTAGAACTCTCCCCTTTAAGAGCCTTTATTATAGTTTTCATTTCCGTATGAGGATATACCACTAGAAATGGAACCATGTGGACTGGACAGTACTGCTAACAGTACAAGAGAGATCACAATTGAGAAATATGCTGTAAAGGCAAAACTTACGGTATATATTTATAATAGAAGATTATTTTTCTAAAACCGCTGGATGCAAATAAATCTACATACTCTCATGCAAAAGGTAGCAGGAAAATATGAAAGGGTATTAACTGAGAGCTTCTATGATCTCACGGCTCATGACAGTGTCATGTTCTTGAACTGGTGCATCATTGGGTAAGATACCAAAATACCTTAAATAGGCTAACTAACAGAATGTGACCAAAACCTGGAACTCATGACTCCTGAGGGAATGAAATTTGGGAAACCTGTGGATGCTTTGGTGCTATTGGCTACTGCTGCTGTGGTCATGTGATATTCATTTTCAATTTTTCATGATATTCTCACAATCCTTTGCCCTTTCTCCAACTATTAACATTCCAGTTATATGCCTGCTGGAAAGGGAAGAGAAGGGAAGGGAGGGAGAGAGAGAGGGAGAGAGAGGGAGAAAGAAAGAAAGAAAGAAAGAAAGAAAGAAAGAAAGAAAGAAAGAAAGAAAGAAAGAAAGAAAAGGAAGAAGGGAGATTTCCAAAGCTCCTTTCCAGATTCTCACAAAGAAATTCAATGGGGAAACCAGCAGGAAGTCAGAAATCACTTCTGTTCCCATTCCTTTTTTGTCTACCCTTGGTCATTCTTTTTCTCTGTTTAGGTAAGAAAATATTTCTGAAATGATGATTCACTGGGGAATGCATTGTCTAGTACATTATACAATAATAGAAGTTTAACCAATTTTAAGCAGGGAAATATATGACACCTTTAGATTCAGTCATTTGGAATGCAACTTCTAAGAAAAGAGTCAAGAGACTAGACTGTTCTTTTATTAATTGCCAACAAGGTCTCTCTTACATTCCTTTCTATGCCAACATTTGATTGACCAGTTAGGTTGCTGGGTCAAAGTGACTCGCTGCATGGCAGTCCAGTGGTAACTTTGTTATCTCTAGCTGTGGTCCTTCAAATCCCTATGTGGTCTGATCTTGATTAATTGCTTTCCAGTTCTCATGCATCCATGCACAACCTTCACATATTCTGAATACAGAACCAGTTCTTCAGTTCCCAAGTGACAATTGTGTATTTTTTTTCATATTCCACTCACTTATTAGTTTCACTATTACTGCTGCTTCCTGTTCTGAAAAATTTAAACCAACTTGCTTCACCCAAATGTATAACTTATTACCAAACTTCTGATCATTTTATTTTAAATTTTGGCAAATATTTTCACCTAATATGCAAGACTTCAGATAGGAACATTGAAATTTTGTGAGATTTGATGAATTTGGAAGGTCAGTCTTCCAAGAAACAAAAAATGCCACAATCCAATTGGTAGAGGAGCATATATTCAGCACTGCTTGTAAAAACTTTTTTTCTAATACTCAGGTAAAGGAAAGTGACATGGGATGCATTACAGGGAAAATGTTAATGCTGGAAGCTACCCAGAGTCATTTGCAATGAGATGAGTGGCAAATAAATTCAGATAAATAAAAGATAGATAGATAGATAGATAGATAGATAGATAGATAGATAGATAGATAGATAGATAGATAGATAGATAGATGATGGATGGATGGATAAAAAATAACAAATAGATAAATAATCTTAATTCAAATTTGGGATATTACAGACATACTTTAGAGGCAACATGCCATATTTCCCCCCAGTTGTTAACAGTTGTCTTATAAAGGGGTTCCAACAGTCTTTGATGGTGACATAGTCATTTGCATAAAGGAAAATGTTGGGAACCTCTGGCCTTTTTTTCAATAAGAATTAAATAAAAGCCTCTCATTTCTAAACTTCAACATGCCGATGTTTTATGTAAATATAAAAAATGGCAATAGCTGGATCACACCTACCATTAGGCTGCATAAAGTGATCTCTCTGGCAGAAGGTTTAATATGCTGTAATGGGGTGATGACTTAGTAGTCAATTAATGACTTATCATTAATCTTTATTTCCCACAAGAGAGAAAAGGGAGGGTTACTACTTGCATGATTTGGATGAATGGGAAACAACATATGTTGCTCCAGCTTGGATAATTAAATGACCTGAGACCATCCTGACAATAGCAGCAAGTAGTTCTTACTACAGGAACTCTAGTTTCCTTTAAATAATTGATCTCAGTGTCTAAATGACCTTTTAAAAAACACCTACAACTTTATAGATTTTTTTGGCATTTCAGAAGAAATGTTAAGGATGCAATGACTGTTGAGATTTGCCTATAATGCATGCCCTGTCTCTTTATTTTACCTGAATATTAGAAAAAAAGCTTACAAGCAGAGCTGAATATATATTTATATGCTCCTTTACCCATTGGATTGTGTCATTTTCTGTTTCTTGGAAGAAATGATATACACAAGCTAATGTACACTTTATTAAACAAATTTAACCGATGTTTTGCTAAATTTGGTTTAGTGCCTAAATAGGTTGAATTCTCCAAGTTAATATTGTAGTTATTTGCCTGGCATTATTCCCTAAATATATATAGCAGTTTCAAAGCAAAAGCAAATGGCATTTTAAGATTTCAGTTCACTTGTAACAATAACCAATAGAAGCATGCTGCACAAGATCTTGCTTTTTCAAATATTTAAATAATAATCTCATTTTGAAATCATTTTATTGGCTGCTTATGAAAGTAATCAATTTGTCTTGCTTGA
Source organism: Protobothrops mucrosquamatus (assembly GCF_001527695.2). Lineage (NCBI taxonomy): Eukaryota > Metazoa > Chordata > Lepidosauria > Squamata > Viperidae > Protobothrops > Protobothrops mucrosquamatus. The sequence goes on from NW_015386833.1 coordinate 224,699, forward strand.
CTATTTATGCACCATGTATAGTGATGTATATTTACTTGATGCTATGGCCTTTTTCTTATTTATTCTTATCTATTTTTTCTTATCATCTCAGTTGGGATATATTTATTTAAGATAATTGGGCTGGATTGACAGATATCTCAGTGGATTCCAATTGTCAAAATATTAACTGACTCAGTTAGAAATCTGAGTTATTCCTATCACAGATATTACTATCTATGAATAAAGATAATAAAAGGCATGGTTATAATTTTTCACATTAGACCCATGATCCCCCAAAGTGAGTCAAAATGGCTTGTAAGTTGTAAATAGTTTGTTTTTCCATAGCAAAAGTTATGGCAGTATTGAAATACATATATCATCTTAATGTAAAATGATATATGCATTTCAACATTGTTGAAACTTACATGTACAGTAGCATAAGTTGTAAACTTACAACTTAATGTCTCATTAAAATCCTGACATTCTGTGGGATTTTAATTCTTTTCTTTGCTATGGATATATGTATGATAGATGATCATCAATGGGGCCAACTCACACTTAGCAGCATTAGCACAGGAATTACTTCTGCATGAAGAATTGCCAGGGACAATGTGGTTAAATCTGTGCACAAAGGGCTGGTTAGATGACTGCTCCTGTTACACTAAAAGTCAAGGAAAGAGAATTAGAAGTATAGCGATATCAATTGCAATAGCATTTAGGTTTATATACCACTCCATAGCACTTTACAGCTCTCTCTGAGCAGTTTACAGAATCAACATATTGCCCCCAACAATCAAGGTCCTCATTTTACCGACCTCAGAAGGATGGAAGGCTGACTCAACCTTGAGCCGGTCAGGATCAACCGCTGACAGTGAGCAGAATTTGCCTGAATACTGCATTTCAACCATTGCACCACCATGGCTCTTCTTAGATGAGATATAAGAAGAACGTTACCAATCCTAGCTAACAGCTCTGCAACAAATAAACTTTTAGTCTATTTTCCTGCTTCTAACAATAGTTAGTCTAATATTCCCCAGGCAAATTCAATTTAGGCCATTGATTTTAACTCCCTGCTCAGCACAGGAATCCAAAATGAAACATTCCTGACTAATGACTGTTGTCTTGCCTAGGGAAATTCAATAAATGCACTAATAATTGCTTCCTCAGCCAAACATCTCTCAAGGCTAAGCATTTTTGTCACCATTCAATTGGAATCTGCCATTTTTGTAACTTAAATCCACGATTCTGTGTCTTGAAGTCTAAGATGATAGTCAACAGGTCTTGACATTTTTCAATGTTGTAGCCATCCAGGTCTTTGAAGAATGGCATCTAAACCCAACTCACCTCTTGTCTTCTCTTTAACATGTCCAGCCAGCTCCTTTAATCTTTTTTCATATCCAGTTTAGTTTCTAATCCTCTGATCATCCTTGTTGTCCTTTTCTGAACTTGTCTCAGTACTGAATATACTACTCAAGATGGAGTCCAACCAAAGCAGAATAAAGTAGAGATGTTTTCCCCAATGATTTGGAAATATACTTTAATTTTTTGTCCTTTTTGTAGCCACATCACACTGCAAACGAAAACAGAAGAGCAAACACGACTGTTACAAAAGAGATACCTCCATCCCGGAGACATGGGAAGCATGGGATACAAAGCCAGAGCCAATCTGTCTTAGTTATGCTAGGTATAAGCTGAAAGAGAGAATTACTTTGACAAACTTTCAAGATTCTGTTAGGTTGCCCCATTAATCACAAAGGACTTTCCAAAAATCCAGAGAGTTCTTTTTCCCCCCTGAGTTTGTTAACCTCTCAGGGCTTGACAGTTGGCAATTGTTATTAGCTACCATGAAAAATTCCTTTTGTTTCTTGATTTTCATTTTGTCCTTGTCTGCAGCTTCATTGTTTGATCTTTGCCATCTTCTGCCACCTAAAGATCTCTCATTTTCTGTCACAGTTCTGCATATTTCTGCCGGCTTCTCCTTTGCAATATGGATGTCTTTGTGCAAATAAATACCTGATATCATCATTTCCTCCTCCATTAAGATCTCTTCTATAACTGTGTTTTCTAGCTGGCCTTGACTTTAGACTGAATGTTTAATGGCAGCTGAACTGTGTTATTAATGTTATTTATTGCTGTGGATTTTTTTTTTAAAAAATCATGTGCTGTTCTAATAGAATAAAATGTTTGTAGCTCAGGGTTGAAATGTGGAGCCCTTGGTGATCTCTGAGCTTGGCTCTTGCTTGCAGACATTTCATTACCCAACTAAGTAACCTCATCGGTGAATGTGAGTGGGGTTTGCTCTTTGTTTATATTTAGTAGGTTGTCCTATTAGTGTTGGTGGAGATGTGGTTTTCTCCTTGGGTAACCCTTGATTAGGGTATTGTTTTTCTGCTTAAATTGTTTGTCTGGTGTCAATCCCTGCTTATCTGGATGTTGGTTGCTAGAAACACATGTTCTTCGCTTTTTATTTTCTCTCCAGCAACCAATACTGAGAGAAGGAATTCTGCTTATTTTTTAAAATAATAATAACAATAACAACAATAATACATAAAGGAATGAGGAGAAGGCTGAGTGTTAGGCTATAGTATTTCTGTATAATCTGATAACTGTTTTCATTTTCATACAGTTATGCAAAGCATAGAATAAAGCTTTTTGAAACCTTCTGAGATTCTGTATGAAACACTTACCTTTCATTTATTAGGTTACACCATAGTGGTTTTCGTTCGCTTTAAGCTGTCACACTCTAAATTATAATTATTATACCCTGTTTACGTCATGTTCAGAGCATTTATCCAAAATCCCAAATGTCAGAATACATATATTCCTTCCTCTGAATATGAAATAGTCTTTAGAGATTGCTTCAGTATACAACAGTAAGACTAATGGGCATGATAAGCTGTTCTGGAGCCAGAAAAGAAACAATCTTTTTAATTTTCACCTAGTCATGACAGAGATATTTAAAGATGTTCTCTAGGAGGATTGAAGAATGAAACTCTTCACTTGTTTAAAAGTTTGGAGAGCCAGTTTGGTCTAGTGGTCAAGGCATCAGATTAGAAAATGGGAGGTGGTACGTTCAAGTCCCGCCTTAGTCATAAAAACTGGCTGTGTGACTTTGGGCCACTCACTCTTTCTCAGTCCTACCCAACTCCCCACTTGGTTGTTGTGGGGGAAAAATAGGAGGAGGAAGCTATGTTGGATATGTTTGGTGCCTTGAGTTATTTGTAAAAATAATAAAGGCGAGATAAACAAACAAATAAATAAACCTAAGTATATCCTGGAGGAAAAGAAGGGAAAACTTCCAAGGGCCTAGGAAACTGCAAAGATGCTCTTTCAATGTACCAAGGCAATTTTGAGAGGATAATTTTGGAGGGTGATGAAGAATTGGATCATTTATTTATAATACATTGAGTAGTTATATATCCTGCCTTTCCTTCAGGAACAAGTCTGGCTACAGAGAGCTCTGGATTCCAATTTTATCTCACAATAACAATTGCATAAAGTACATTGGGCTGAGAAACCATGACTGGCCCAAAGGCATCCCATCTGTCTCTCAGTTTAGACAGATTAGAGGCTAGAAGCTGGTGTCCTCATTCAGGCCCAATGCTGGCAGTAATCACTCAGGAGAAGCTAAGAGCCACAAGTCCCAAAGCTGTTTCCAAAGCTAGAAATTGAAAGCCAAGAAAGCAATTAAGTCCAGTCTTAAATCAAGGTTACACAAGTGGTGTCCAGGAGTGATCAGTCTAATCTAATGAATTAACGGAGCACGTGCTGTGATAGGGGCTGGGCAACAAACAAACAAAAAAACAAACAAAAAAACAAACAAAAAAACATATACATATATACAGGGCTTTTTTTCTCATAGAACGCCCAGAACAGAGTTCCGGCACCTTTTTGGGATGGAACCTTGTAGGGTAGGCAAGGCGGGTGGTATGACGTGTGTGAATTCTGGCACCTTTTTTTTTTTTAGAAAAAAAGCACTGCATATATATATATATATATTTAAAAAACAGCAAAGTGATCACCAGGAAGTATAAAACAATATAGTTTTAATGAATAAAACCTAGCTTTCGATGGCCTAAAACTGCCATCATCGTCAGGGTATAATCAGGATGCTGGGAGAGCTTGCTTATAACTACAGTCATGTCTGCGCACGGCTCCTAGATCTTGTGACAGGTCCCGGCTGGCCAATCCTGGCCTNNNACACACACACACATACACACACACACATATATATACATATACATATACATATACTGTATATACATATATACATATTTGTCAATGATAACATTAAAAATACGATCCCTGGGTATATTCATATTCAAAACAAGCAAATAAACGTGAACACCAGGGAAAATCTTAAACTACAAAAGTTTAATACAATCATCAAGCTTTCGTCGGCAAACTGCCAACATCGTCAGGGCTTAAAATGCTAGTCAATAGGAGAGTCCTTTTATAGGCTGATCAAGGTCTGCACTCAGCTCCTGGACCTCGTCATCGGGCCTGATTGAATAAGCTGTGTTCCGGCCATAGCTCTTGCATTGGCGTTGCTCTTTTCCTGTATCTCTTGTCTGTGCGTGTGACATCGCACATCCTCCCTTCACTGAGTTTAGGGTCGGGCGGGGTATTTCCCCCCCTTTTTGATTGACCGTATCTCTCGTATCCTTCAATTGTGTATTCCTGTCATCTCCTCCCTTGCCTTACTCAGGTTGTCTAGGTGCAGTGTGTTCTCCCCCTCCCTCTTTCTCCTCACAAATCCTACCCACTTTCCCATTGCTGTCATCCATCCCCTGGGGCTGCGTGTAAAGTGCTTCCCCCTGTCTCCTGTCCTCGACTCCCTGCTCTCCATCCATGTGGCTACAATTTCCATAAGTGCTGTCCCGTCCGGTTTTCACTATCTCCCCCCCATTTCTAGTGCTCTTTGCCCGTATGCCGTCTCGGGAGCTGTTTCGCATTTCCCGTTGACGTGGCTGGGCTGGTGCTGCAAGATGGGGTGGTCGGGCTGTCGCCATGGGATGGGTCGGCAAAGCCGTTCTCTCCTCTCTCGAATGCGACCGGGTAACCATCGCTCCAAACCGTCCCCTCTCGTCATCTCCGATCTTTCCGTATCTCCGTAATCCAGCCTTAACCGGGCTATCTCGAATGTCATCCGTGTGGCAGTCAGAAATCCCGGCCAAGGGCGTCCACCAACCCAATCCAGGTGCTGTCTCCCCATTGGGGGGGGTGTCACCCTTTTTAGATGTCTCAGGGTGTGTGTGGGAGCTCCTGGTGTGTAGGATGCCATTCCTGCATCTCCTGCCAATCCCTTGATCTTTTGGGAGCGTGTGCACGCTCTCGGGGCGGGGGGGGTCCCTTGATCGTTGCCCACACCTCACCTGGGTGTCCATAAGCTGTTGGGGGGAGGGTACTTCCTCCGTGGTCTTCTTTTTTAATGCGTTCAATGTACTGCTGGATTGCCTCCAACGGGGTGGGGGATTACCCGTACTCCATGTCTTCAGCATTAAATGTGCTGGGCAGAGGTCGATGTGCCAGTTGATTGAGTCTCTGTCGGAGAGCCACGCTTCCTTGAGCAGGCAGCCCCCTTTCATATTGTCACTAGCCAGGATGCGTACTTTGTCAAAATTGAATCGATGGCCAGATTCTGTCATATGTGCCCAAACTTGGGAATACTGTTCACCCCTTTTCACTGCTAATCTATGTTCATGGACCCTGGTTTTTACTCTCTTAGAGGTCTCCCCAACATAATTACTGGGGCAGTCCTTACAGTCAATCCTGTATACGACTGCCGATTTCTCCATGTTGGGGAGTGGGTCCTTGGGGTGCATGATTGCGGCACGCAGTGTCTGGTTGGGTCTATGGGCCACCTTCACATTGTGGGGAGCCAGTAGTCTAGCTGTCGCCTCGGAGACATTACAGATATAGGGGAGGGTGACGAGTGTCGCCTGTAACGATGGCTCATCTATTCGTGGGTTCCCCCGAGGTTCGGGCGGTATGCTATGATGTCTAATGAACCTTGTCGGGTATCCATTGTGCCTGCATATGTGGAAGAGATGGTTTCTTTCTTCCATTTTTGCTCTAGCCGTACTGCAGTGGGAATCTACCTGTTTGAATAGGGTTCTAATGCAACTAACTTTATGGGCTACAGGATGGTTGCTTCTATAACCCTTCGTGTCCAGGGTTATACCGAAAACCAACGCACACAGATAGAATCCTCCATTATAGAAGCAATTAAGAATAATAGTTTGCGTGATTTCCAACTTGATTCACAGTCTGGTGGTAAGATTTTTAGAGGGTTGAATTATATGGACAAATTTGTGTGGTCATGTTGTGGATGACATAATCCTTGCAGAAAACTCTCCTAGGGATGAATTGATTGGATCATGGCCTCACCAACGTTCCATCTCCCATTTGTTTCCTTCACTATAATTCTATCCAGGATTAGTTATGCAGAGAAATCATGTTTCATTATCTACTAGGTTCTGCCTGACTACAATCCATATTTTTGGCATACTGATTAGATTATGTGAATTTATAATCAGTCACATTCGTTTCAATTGTTTTGGATTAGACCCTATGGATTTGTGTTTTTTTTTAAAAAAAAACAACTTGGCCAAACCTGAAATAAGTATTCTGATCAAACTTTCCCCCCCAATTTGGGGACCACAATATAAAACATGTGCAGTGATTTCTTGATTAAACTCACTTTGGCCTGGCTTTGTGATCATACTCAATTTGAGAAAAGGAAGGCATCCTATTTTATGAATAATTAAATGATTAAGCAAGAGCTCCTCTTTACTGAACAAAACCTTAACAGATGATGATGTTTAATGCATGGTTAATAGAATCCCATCTTGGGTTTTTTTCCTTTCTCCTGGAACTGGCAAGGTAATACTTTTAACGGTTCCAGTACGGTTCCAGGTGCTGATAGTCGGACAGCGTCCACCTTTCACATCTGTTTGTTCTCTCTGTTTTCTGAGAGCAGCTTTCTGTTATTCATGTACCTGCTCAAGCATTCAGCATACCAAGTGGGTTCTCGGTGATTTAGAGCCATATGCTTATAGTTTTATTTTGACAAGCTGCTCTGCTACTGCATATCTGCAGGGTGGTTCAGAGTTCTACCAAATGACTATTGAAAGCCTACAAACACACTTATAACTGACCTTCAGCAAACAACTAGTTCAACACTATAAAAGTTCATTGCAGTTAAGTAAAAGGAACAATGAACAATAGACTGGAGCATGGAATGTGTTGGTGTTTCCAATGCTAACTCTATTTCTAAATTTGTTGCATGCAGTATTCTTGTTTTCATTTTTTGATGAGTAGAAAGTTAAATGTGGTTTCACATTCATACTTCCCCTTTCTCTCTCTTTTTTCCCCTTTTCCAAACACCAGATATACATTAGCAACCCCAGGTTGCTGTTAATGAAATTCTCACTGACTTTGTCTGGACATGGAAACTAAACAAGGGGAAGCATGTTTGTGAAGCTGAAGCTCAAATACTTTGGCTACCCAATGAGAAGAAAGAACTTCTTGGAAAAGACCCTGATGTTGGGAAAGATGGAAGGCAAAAGGACAAGAGGATGGCAGAGGATGAGATGGTTAGATAGTACCATCAATGCAATCAACATGAATTTTGACAAATTCTAGGAAGCAGTAGTTGGCAGGGGGCCTGGCATGCTATGGTCTATGGCAGACATGTCAAACACGAGGCCCTGGGGCCGGATGCGGCCCGCGAAGTGGTTTCATGTGGCCCGCGAAGCCATCCTGGAAACATGAGTGAGGGAATGGCCCCTGCTGCCTTGGCCTTGGCCCAGGCCGGCCAGGAACCAATGTACAATTTTGTGGTGGCCATCTATGCTGAAAGAGAGGTTTAAAAAGGGAGGTGAACTGGTCCTTGGTTGAAATGGAAAATAGGAGAGAATGGAAATATAAATAAATGTGGACTGGAAATAAATTGATCCAGATTCCTTTTCTGTTTTGAGACTAGTTTTTTTGTTTCCTTTTGAGAATTTTCTCTGTGCTAAATACTTTGAAATTTTACTTTTGAAACTCATGGATTTTGCCCCATTGGAACTTGGTGTATATATATGTGTGTGTGTGTGTGTGTATACACACACGAACCACAGAAACGCATATTACAGGTAGTCCTTGACTTATGACCACAAATGAGCTCAAAATTTCTGTTGTTAAACAAGACATTTGTTAAGTAAGCTTTGTCCCATTTTACAACATTCAGTCTTAGCTCCACAAGGCCGTCTAGAGACAGTGAGGAACCAGCCCCTGCTGCGTTGGCCCCGTCCCCTGGGTGCTTGCTGGGGAGGTGTCACCCTTTGTGAGGAATGAAGAAATGGACCATGCCTTGGCGCTTGCCCCGGTCCCACCCCCTTCTGCCAGAGACCCTCAGATCTGTTCCACTCCTGCCCAGGCCCCCACAGGCATCCTTGATGCGAACGATGTAGAGCTGGCCATGCCCACCCAGTAGGCCACACCCACTTCATCCATGCCCACCCAGTAGGCCGCCCCCCGCCGCCCCCGAGGGCAACCGCAATGCTGATGTGGCCCTCAATTAAATTGAGTTTGACATCCCTGGTCTATGGGTTCACAAACAGTTGGATACAACTTAGCAACTGAACAATGATAACAACGAGCTGTAGAATATTTGTGGAATTTTTTTTAAATAAAGCCACTCCTGAAAGAAAGCAATAGCAAATCACATTGCCAAGTGACATGAACCCACATATGAAGTGCCTAGAAGTTGACTTTGACTTTAAGGCTTGGGAATGAAAATACTTCAGTAGTTATGCTGGTTTCTTCTATTGCTGAGTCACTTGGCTTGTTGCTACAATCTGAGCTACTTCTGGCAAGTACTTTGATTTCTTTGCCCTGGGTAGACCTTTGCAGTTCTTCCAATTCTACTTCTTGAATATTTTACTTGGTATTGTAAATCAACATTGATCCACTGGCCTCTGTTCTGTTATTTTTGAGTCTGGATGTTGTTTTTTCCAGAGCTGGTGCATTCTTTTCAGATAACCCTTTATCTTTGGATTGGATTTGCAATAGTAGATTATTATTTCTTTGTTTTCAGTCTTTATATGTTTGCAATGGATGAACAAGTTTTCTCCCTATAGTCCTACAGCTGCTGGCCCAGGTTGCTCAGCCAACAGTCCTGAGTCCTGTGGCCCATTTTTCACCAAATGTCCAGGAACTACAATACCTAGCACAGCCCTTGTTGGTGTGGGTTACATCAAACTGATTTAGTTTTATATAAATTACATGTCACCATATTATTTATGGGGAAGATACTCTTCTCTGATGAGACCTCTCCATTATGGTTGAATCTTTGGTATGGTTTTCATCCTCCTTTGAACATGTAAGCCCCATAAGCACTTCAAAGTAGTTCCTCATTGGGGCTTATTATATTACTGAGATGATCATGTTTTTGCTGCATAAAAGCCATTTGTGTGCACTGACTTCCTATGTCTAGTTGGTCTCACTGCAGATTGCTTAACAAATTACATGCTTAGGGCACTTTGTGTGTGGAGGCAGTATGGGTGTGTGTGTAGCCAAGGGCCCTTAATCTTTGTTTTCCCAAGGCCAACTGACTCATGCTCATTTCTGATTTAATGAGTCCCACACCTAATTGTGTGAAAGTAACTTCTCTAGGACTATTAGTTAAAATGGAGAATTGAGACTGATTCCTGCTGGAAATGAAATTTCCTAAAACTAATCAGGTTCAGTCAGACAATATCACACGCCAACAATGAAAAAGCTTTAAGATTCTTTTATGCCGGGATATAATTGTGTATAGTGTATAGAGGAGTTTCACATCCTTTATGGTCTTCTCATTTTTGTCTGATTAAAAAAAATGAAATGCAGTTGCATTTTCAACGTTTCATCTTTTTCTTTGCTAGGTGCTTAGGATGAGTAAAGTTCTGGCCCTCTTTTCATGATAATGACAATAACTCCTTGGTTATCATCATGTTGGGTCAGGAAAAAAAAGAAAGAATAAAGTGACACAAAAAATATTCCCGTTGATTTTGGAACTTAATAGGTTCACCTCATTTCTCTGGAGGTCAAATATAATTTATTGGCTTTCATCATCTACAAAATTTCATTCATTGTCTGGATGTTGAAAGGTGTACCTTCCCTTTTCTGGCTATGGATAACCAATAATCAAAGCTTAGTCTTTCTTTTTAAACTAAACACCAAGTATAAACCTAAAATTAAATCTCTGGACAAATCTGTTATGCTATCAGTAATTTAAATCTCAAGCCTTAACGTTTACATGAGATTGCTCTGCATCATAGAAACCAAATACAGGCAGTCCTCGACTTACAACAGTTCATTTAGTGACCGTTCAAAGTTACAACAGCACTAGAAAAAAGTGACATGAGCATTTTTCACACTTACAGTTGTTGCAGCATCCTCATGGTCACGTGATCAAAATTCAGATGCTTGGCAACTGATTCATATTTATTATATTCATATTCATTATGAAGGTCGCAGTGTTCCATGTGAACACCTTTTGCGACCTTTTGACCAGCAAAGTCAATGGGGAAGCCAGATTCACTTAATACCCTTGTTACTAATTTAGCAACTGCAGGAATTCACTTAACAACTATGACAAGAAAAGTTGTAAAATGGGACAAAGCTCACTTAACAAATGTCTTGTTTAGCAACAGAAATTTTGGGCTCATTTGTGGTCATAAGTCAAGGACTACCTGTAATATGCGTTTCTGTGGTTCGTGTGTGTGTATACATACATACACACACACACACACATATACATCAAGTTCCAATGAGGCAAAATCCATGAGTTTCAAAAGTAAAATTTCAAAGTGTTTAGCACAGAGAAAATTCTCAAAAGGAAACAAAAAAACTAGTCTCAAAACAGAAAAGGAATCTGGATCAATTTATTTCCAGTCCACATTTATTTATATTTCCATTCTCTCCTATTTTCCATTTCAACCAAGGACCAGTTCACCTCCCTTTTAAAACCTCTCTTTCCTTTTCAAAGTATATTATAGACTAAACATAGTCCATAATATAGATTTTGCTCCAAGCTATCTACCAGTACTTAGAAGCTGTTTATTTGGCAGCAATAATTAATTTATCAGCCCCAAAGCTAAAACCAAGTAGACACTCAATTTAAGTGTCTCAAACCTATAGTTAAGCAGGCAACTGATATTTAGTCTGGCTGTTATTTGGTCTACTGTAGAGTGTAGACTTGTAAGCAATGAATCAACCACAAATTTAGAAATGATTGTGTAAAATGAAGCATGGCTATATTGAGCCTTTTTTAAGGCTATGTGTGAGTAGACACACATCATGTTTTTTAAAGGGTGGGTCAGAAAAATAGATAACCTTTATTGTCATTTTTTTCCTGTGGGCATAATGGCACACATTAAAAATGAAATTTAGTCGCTTCCTCTCAAAGTGTACACATACATAACACATTTAAAACATACTGTATACAACATATGTATAGACCTTACATATAAGTAACATATAAATATTATTCACTGTTCATCTTGAATACATAATGGAAGGAGAAAGTTTAGAGTATATGGAAGAAAGCTGTGTCTGAATCTGGATGTTCTGCTTTGGATACCGCGGAGCCTTCTCCCAGAAGATAACAAGGAAAACAGGTTGTGAAGAGGATGTGTAGTGTCCCAGACAATCTTGCGGACCCTGCTCAAGCAACACTTATGTGCTATGTCCTGGATGGAAGAGAGGGAACTGCCAATGATCTTTTCAGCCATCCTCACCACTCTCTGCATTGCCTTCCTGTCTGAAGCAGGGATGCTTCCAAAGCAGACTGTGATGCTGTATGACAGGATGCTCTCGATCGTCCCTCTGTAGAAAGTGGTAAGGACAGGGGAAGAAAGATGTGTTTTTCTCATGCGACGCAGAAAATGCAGGTGCTGCTGTGCCCGCTTCACCAGTGTCTCGCTGTTGAGTGACCAAGCCAGCTGAAATCTCTCTTTTCTTTGTCTGCTTTATTGATTGAAAAGGCCCACAGCTAGTTCTTCACCAGCATTTCCAGTGTAAAACATCAAATATGTAAGAGTTCAGATTCTAAGAACTAGGACAGAATTTCAAAAACAATTCCATTTATGAGCAGCATCGTAATGCAAAACAAGTTCTAAAATCAACAACAGAAAAACAGGAGCACCCATGCTTGAAACAAAACTGATAGGAGAAAAGGGGGCATTCACATTTTAAAGAAAATTACACAAGGTAGCAAAACTTCTATTGTTTCTGACCCCACATTTCAATTTTCTCAGTAAATGGGGATTTAGTAACACATGATTGTGTACAGGGCTTTTTTTTGTTATAGAACGCCCAGAACGGAGTTCCGGCACCTTTTTTAGATGGAACTTGTAGTGTAGGCAAGGCGGGTTGTATAACATGTGTGAGTTCTGGCACCTTTTTTTTCTCAAAAAAATCACTGGTTGTGTATCTCTAGCCGCCTGGATTGCAAAGAGAAAATTTACATCTACAAACTTATCTGAACCTTTCTGGGTTTATTTAGATAGCCTATATTTATTCTGTATAGCCCTCCAAGGAAAGGAATAATTTTATCAGGATTGAAAAGGAGAAAGCCATACAGGTAGTAGCTTTACAGCATTCTCTAAGCAGTTTACAGAGTCAGTATATTGCCCCCAACAATCTGGGTCCTCATTTTACCAATCTCAGAAGGATAGAAGGCTGAGTCAACCTTGAGCCGGCCAAGATCAAACTCCTGGAAGTGGGCAGAGCTTGCCTGCAGTATTGCACTTTAAACACTCCGCCACCATGGCTCCCAATCCTAAATTTGCAACCAGCATTGGGACTGGAATAATGAAACCATTAAGTGAGTCGCACCCAATTTTACTACCTTTTTGCTGTGGTTGTTAAGTGAATCATAAACTGAATCCAGCTTCTCCCATTGACTTTGCTAGTTGGAAGTTCCCTGGGAAGGTTGTAAATGGCAGTCGGGCTCCCCTTGGCTGCTGCAACCATTATAACTTCATGCCAGTTGCCAAGCGTCTGAAGTTTGATGTGACTGCAGAACAATAATGTTCGCCCGTACAATGCTAGACACACTCAAGAACTTTTCAAGCAGTTCCGTTGGGATGTTTTTGATCACACATCCCACATAGCCCAGATTTGGCGCCAGGTGACTACTACTAAGGAATTTCAAACCTTGTAAGACGTTATGATAAGTGCCTCAATCAGAATGGCAATTATGTCAAAAAGTAACGTAATATTTTCTAATGTGTATAATAAAAGTTCTGTATCTGCGAGTGTCTGTCATTGATAACCAAATGGAGGTTTATTTCGTATGAGCTCAATGAATAGCGACAATTTAACTCAGCATCTTTGACTTGAATTTCTGATTAACAACGGATAAGCCAAGCTTTGACTGAAATCACTTAAAATAGGACTGGACATTCATTATTGGATATTCTTTATCTCTGTTCCAAAACCAAAGTGCCAGGCTGTATCAGAGGAACAAAAAAAAAAATAAGTATGGTTTTGCTTTCTTTGGTCCCAAGTCTGCAAGATTAGGTCTTTATTTTGCAGTTGTGTGTGTGTATTAGCAGTTTTCCCATTCATTATTGCTTCCCAATAATGTGCCCATCCAGCGATATGCTGCCCAACTAACGAATGGTCCTGTCTGCAAATGAAATTAAATATCTCACAGTTAAACTGGAAGTGCTAATTGCCAAGCAATGAATCCTTTAATCATCAGGTGATAAAATGTTTAATCTCCAAGGAACTGGTGCAGACCAGCTATATAATGATGAACTTTAATTGCCAACTTAAAAAAAACAAATAAACAAGCCAGATGTCTATTCTATAGGAGCTATTCTGTGCTCTTGTAAACAATACTGTGGCTTCCCTGGTGGTCTCTGAGCTTGGTTGTTTTCTTGCAGATGTTTCATTGCCCAACTGATGGCCTAGCACTGAAAATGTTACTTAGCTGGGTAATGAAACATCTGTAAGAAAACAAGAGAGCTCAGTGACCACCGAAGACCCCTCAGTTCAATCCTATTGTCTTCGGTTGGAATAAACTATGTAAGGTGAAAGGTAGATAAAAGGAACTGAAATCAGCAGCCAAAAATGGAATCTCAGGTTGAAATGACCAAACAGGTGATGCCATATGCAACAGCAGTTAAATCGAACTCAGGGACAAAGCAGCTTTATAGATTTGCCCACTTCAACCTATAAGTTTTATTTTATTTGTTTATATTTCATATTTCTTAGCCGCCCATCTCCCTCAGAGAGGGAGCTGAAGGAAGAAATGGGATCACACACATTTTAAATGATTTCCCCCATCCCTCACAAGACATGGTATATACTTGGGAAGTGTTTTCCTCATTACGGGGTAAGGAGTATAAAACTAAACCATTGAAAAACAAGTGAGCTTAATGGTCAGGAAGTGTGTGCTAACTGTGGAGGAGCTGGATCAGGAAATTAAAGAAAGATATGGCAGACTCCCTGGAACAATTAAGAGGAGCTGTCCTCATTTTAACATTATTACTTTTGTGTAAATAATTTACCACAATGGATGGCTAAATCCATCAGTTTTTGTTTTCCTTCATGTTCATTTTCTTTCAAATTCTTTATGTCCTGTCAGTAAAGCAATTGGTGACATTGTGAAGCTTTTATAACAAAAATGAACTGAAGTCTCTTCCTTCTCATCCTCCTCTTAAAAATGTCTCTGTCTCTCCTGCCAATCATATCCATAGCCACTTATGAGTTCAGGAAATGAATGCCATTTCTCAGGTGCCAAATATTATAGCTTCCTGCCAAGTGGAAGAAAATGTGCTTTGTGTGCTTTGATGTTAATAAAGCTGTCTTAGATTTGCCATGGATACCCATATTCAAAAACACTTACACCTTAGTTCAAGGAATGAAGACTTTCAGTCTCAATTAGCTCTGGAATGTCTTTTAAGACTACTGAACTCTTCTCTTGCTTCAAAGTCTTTCTCGGCATCATCAGATTTCTATAATGATATTTCCTCCAGTTGCCTACCGTTGCAGCTTCTTAAGTTCACACCTCTTTCCTGGTGTATTAGCTTATTTCTTTGAAGTCTTCCTGGTCACAATTGGTATTAATGAGATAGCCATAGCCTGTTGCGAACTAGAAGACTTCAAAGAAGTCCTTGAGATTTATCCTAAGAAGTTGAGGTTCAAATATCACCATGGATATAAAATAGTCTTCCTTGACCTAGTAGGGCTGAAATTCTTATAAGACAGAGCCAGTCTGTCAACCATAATGTCTGGAGGAATGTAGGAGTTAAAAGTCAACCTATCTGGACAGCAACATATTGGGGAAGGCAGAGATAAAGACGCCATACCTGTGAAATGGAAGAACAAGAAGGCAGTCAATTCCAGGATAAAAAATGATATTAAATAGTATCATGCAGCATCATTGTCTCTTTAAAGAAAGCTAAAACAACAGGAAGTCCTAGGTTGGATAAAAGGGACTAATGGTAATTTTTGTCCTAATTGTAATCATGTAACTTCTAAAACTAAATTTGCAAATGATTCCCTCCAGCTCCATTTCTTATTTTCTTACATGCCTAAATTAATTTACATCCTGCTTTTATTCAATTTGCTTTTATTTAACTGTCTCTTTGTTTTGTCCTTAGGTTATTCTGTGGTTTTTGGCACCCACAGATGTCTCCTGTTTCTGGTTTGGTATGCATGTGTTGGTGTCTGTGTGCATATGCTATACATTCAAGGTGATGCGTGCTATTTGAAAGAAAAGGCCATTGGGTGTTTTTTTCAATATCTATATCAATCACTCAATCAATCAGAGGAACTCTAGGGGGCTTACATCTTGGACTTTAGAAACAGCAATATGGAAAAAGTTAAAAGGAAAAGCAAGCCAAAGAAACACTATTACATACATCACATTGGGGAAAGGCTAACCAGCTCCATCATGTTCATGATCAACCAACCTATAATAAGAGGAAGTGGATCCTTGCTAATTTCTCCACATACTTCCCCACATACTACAATAGATTATCTATTATAATAGATTACAATGGCAATCAAAAGTTAAAACCACTCACAATCCACAAATGAACACATTCACAATTAAAATTTTAGCATAAAAACAGATGGAGCAATCATAAGCAGATGAGAATAAAGACTACTATTAAAATACTAGCAATAATGTGCAGTGTTTATAGATTATGTTAGACTAGAATAATCATCAATACGCAGTGGCCAGTTTAAAGAATGAAATCTTGCATTGGCAGATGGATCCACTTGATCGGCTTAAATTTCTTTAGAAGCCTGTCAGTGGCTTTTGTGAGAAGGGTGTTGTAGAGCTTAGAAACAGCCACTATGGAAGTCCTCACTTGAGTACCTCTCTTTTGTGCCTCACATACAAGAAAGAAAAAGAAAGAAAGAAAGAAAGAGAGAGAGAAAGAAAGAGAGAGAGAGAGAAAGTAAGAAAGAAAGTAAGAAAGAAAGAAAGAAAGAAAGAAAGAAAGAAAGAAAGAAAGAAAGAAAGAAAGAAAGAAAGAAACCCCTCTCGAGGCTTGTGCACAAAGACGGAAATGGAGGTCTTTCAGGTCTATAAGTCCCACGTCAATGGAGGCACTATAGGCTATAGTCAATATTTTGAACTGTATCCAGCAAGAAGTAGGAGTTGTCAAATATGAATCCCTGTACCTGGGATTAGCTCCAATCATCTGACTTCAGTTTTTTAGGACTCATTCCTGTAGCCCTGCTAGTGTGCTTCCTTCAGTCCTCAAGACGGGATGAAAATATGGAAACTGGAAACTGCTGTTGCACAGCATACTTTTCACCATGCCTCAGGACTTTCTGCCCCGCCCAAAGATGGTGGCTGCGCTCTCCATCAGGATGCCAGTGTGAAGATCCAGAGGAGCAGCTGTAGAGGCAGTGATTCAGCCCAGGCTCTGCATCTGAGTCACCAACACAAGAATAATGAATAGAAGTCCCCAAACATGCTTGGGAGCTTCTGAGTTGAAACAGTGGAAGGCGGATTCAGTCTTGATCATCAGGCAACCATTTTGTTTTGAAACATTTGTAGCTCGGGGTTGAAATAATGATGTTAGAACTGATGAAGTTACCTAGTTTGGGTAATGAGACATCTGCAAGAAAACAACCCAGCTGAGAGAGCACCAAGGACCCCTGAAACATCATGGCTGCCTCTGCTCAAGTGCAGAGCATCTGAGCTACCTCCAGCATACACCACCAAGAGGCCATCCTTCTTTTCTCAAGTCTAGAAGCTGCCAGTCTATGGCAGTCAGGGAAAGCGACTCTTCCATCTGTGGCTTCAGCAGATGGAAGAGATGAACCTGACAGTTCCTAAATCACCTGGAGTGTCAGGTAAAGATGTGAAATGGAGAAGAAATGCATCCTGCCCGCTCTATCACACTGTTAGGGAAGCATCACTCTGGAAGGATTCCCCAAAGCTGTTGGTCAATTCTTGCACAGCAAATCCATGCTAGGAACCATGGTAGGAAAATTGAGAGCCAGTGTGGTCTAGCAGTTAAGATACCAGATTAAGAACAGGAAGAGTGTGAGTTCAAATCCCACTTTAGCCATGAAGGCCAGCTGTGTGACCTTGGACCAGTCACTCTTTCTCAGCCCAACTCACCTCACAGGGTTGTCGTTGAGGGGAAAATAGAAGGAGGAATATTAGGTATGTTTGCCCCATTGAATTATTTGTAAAAATAATAAAGGTGGGAAATAAATAAATAAATATCGACCCTGTGGAAGAGCCATATTTCATCTTGCATGAGAATGGGATTTCTTTCCTCAAAAGAAACATATTGCTAGTACGGTTCTTGCGTCTCAAAGCAAATATTGGGGATATTGAGTCCTGTGGCTGGCTGGAAGTGAGGAAACTTCCCTATTTATTATCTGGGCCAGATCCCTTCTAGGGAAGTCTAATAGGCTGGAGATGTAGCCTGCTTATGTGAATTGCTTCAGCTACCATTTCTAAGATCAGTTCTAAAAAAAAAAACTGAATCAGTTTTTTTTTCATTCCATGCTCCTGGAGATATGCCTTTGCAATTATTTTATGGTCAAAAATGAATTGTATTCAAACTGTTGGGAGTGTCACAAAAATTATATCTTTCTCCAGAAGTGCTTTCAGTCTTGAGAGCTTTCATAGCATACTATAAGAGAAGGCTGCTCCCCATTTGGGACTTATAAAGATGTGCGTGAGTGAAAGTTCCTACCTTGCTAGAAACCCTTGCTAATATTTTCCTGTTTCCACAGATTCAGGCTTCAGAGGCAGTCCTTTCTTTCAGTGTGTATGTCATCTACTCCAGCTTTGGTGATGCACAAGAAGAGAAGACTACAAAAGATATCAAGACTTTTTATTTCAGCTACCAAAGTATAGAACTTAAGCAGCAAGAAAACAGTAGGCAGAACACTTAATTCCGTTAAAAGTAACAATAACTTACACTTCTGTCACACAGAGTCTTTATTCTATTGAAATAAATCCCTCTGTTAGATGGCCATTCCAATTAAAGAACAGAAGAGCACAGACATAGTGCCAGTTGGAACTCAGCAGATTGCCAGCTTCTGAAGACTCTTTCTTCACATACACTGAAATGTTTACACAAGCTTTTTTTCTCCATTTTCCCATAAAGAGTACCACTCTCATGTTTGAACACCTTGATTCAGCTTCAGCCTCCATGGACAACAGGGTAACAATATGGGTTGTCTTCATATTGTGGTAAAGAGTGTATGATCCCTGCAGCATTCTTTGGTGACAAACTCAACCCATCAGATGTAACTAAGACACATATCACTCAGACAAAAGTGATTTGTTAAATGGACTTATTCCTAAGGAAGTGTCTGTAAACTTCTTTCCATCTAGTGCCTGATAGGATCATGTAATGCTTTGGGTTCAACTATAAAAAGATGCTTCAGAGCATGTAGGAGACTCTTTAAAGCAGCTTCTTCCAAAATCATGCAGGTGCCAATGATGTTTCCATTCTCCAGCTGCCATGCAATCCTATGTGAAGGTGCCGCAGTTTTAAAGAATTGCAGGCAGGGACTATCTTTATATTCCACATTCTAAAGAACTTTCTGGCAATCAAATTTCAAACTCTGCCCACTCTAGTGAATTTTTAATCAGAAATATTGTCCACAAAATTCATTATAACATTTTTCAAAGACAAAAAAAATATATGTCTAGGTCGGTTTTCACTTCTTCCTCTGGCTTAATATATTGGATAAACCAGAATTGTAAAAAAGTCATCTGCAGTAAAGAAGCTTAATAGCAATGTATACTGAAATAAATTCATATAAATTTCCCTCCAACTATATTGCAGCATAGCTGGGCTAGGTGGAAAGGCAAAAGCTGATTATTTCTGCAAGCATGATTGTACTTGGAATCACTTCCAGCTCATTCAACTAACTGCAAATACCTAACTGCATAAAAACATCTGCCGCCCGGAAAGCTAGTAAATAAAGGGAGAACAGTAATAGCGCTATTATTATCTTGCAAGGCACACCTAAGATTTTTGTTTGTTTCTTTCTCCTATCTATGTGAGCAAGACAGTAGAATTACATGCTGGGCTTACATCTAGCATCTGGCATCTTGTATCACTTTCCATTGTCATTGGGGAATATCTACAATAACGACTGCTGCCAAATAGATGTAGACTCTTCACAATCAAGTTCCAGTTCACGAGCGCCTGCACACACATTCAGCAAGCTCGATCACTGCATAGAAAATCCCCCATGCCCGGGACACAAAGGCCAAGGATTCCTGGAACTGCAGCATCTAGGAAGCTGCCAGCTGGCACAGCCCTTCTTCCTGTTCACATGGTCGATTCAAGGAATGCCTGCAGGGGATGCCTATTGCCAAGAATCTTTTCTTGAAAGGAAATAATAAGACCTTGAAAGTGGAAAAGCTCTTTCAAGTATCCAAAGGGCTATTTTTTTTTAACCTAGGCACATAATAACCACATCACAACATTTTGTAGTGAAGTTTAACATGTGGGTTCTAAATTAGCATGGTAGACTGTAATGGGTGACACTTGTTCAATGAGCCACAAACAAAGAAGGATTTTTCTAACTAGAAAGAGCCATCTGTTTCAAACTAAACCCACTGCTCTTCTATATTGAAAGAATCACTTAGATCGGTAAGGTACAGCAATTGCTATTGTGGCAAAAAATATCTGCTCAGTGATATCATAAATCCCTTCTAATTACATGAAAAGTTTGAATTACATTTTAGTAGACTCTGCACAAAAATGCTAACATCACAATCGGAATCAAACTCTGATTTATATTCTACTGGCAACAATGGAAAAATCCCATTGGTTGCGATACAGATGTGAAAAGAAATAATCCCAGGCAGATACCTGAAAGCTGGTCTTTCATAAAGACTAATTTATACAGTCCATGGAATGAGAGTTAGATGAGTCATCACAGAACAATTAATCAATGGAATGGCTTGCTTTGGGATATTGTGGGTGCTCCATCAGTGGAGGATTTTAAGAAGACATTGGACCACCATTTGTTTGAAATAGTATAGTGTTGGACTAGAAGACCTCCAAGGTCCCTTCTAACTCTATTATTCTGTTCTGTTCTGTTCCATTCACAAGATGATAGGATGCATTTCTTCATGACATGAACGTGCCACTTGGATGATCTGTTATATGAAAGGGGTTTTCGTTTTTGTTTTGTTAATTGAAGGTGTCCACTACTCACCAACAGAAAACCAGAAAAGGTGTTTTCTTTCAAACTGGCTGCCATAGATAAGATTGGGTAACTTGTGGGGAAGGAATACAAATCCAGCATCCCTTCCCTTAGGCCAGGGGTCATCAAACTTGGCCCTTTTATGACTTGTGGACTTCAACTCCCAGAATTCCCCAGCCAGCATGTCTGGCTGAGGAATTCTGGGAGTCATAAAAGGGCCAAGTTTGAAGACCCCTGCCTTAGACTTTTGGGTTGCTGAATACTATAGATCATAAACCATCTGAAGGGTCAGAAGTTGCCCTATTTCCCATCAAAGATAAAGAAATAAATCTCTTTAACAATTGGCTCCTTCACCATTTTGTCCCCAAGTTAAGATCTACCCATTAAACTGCTGAGTTCTACTGTTGGTTTTCACTAGACATGAGTTGGACTTAATCACTGACCTGAAGAATTAATCCCAATCAAACCTATCATCCTTTTTTTTAAATTTCCAAATTTGGCAAGTGTACCAAACTTTCCTATTTACATTCATACTGGGAACCATTAGCAGCATGCAAACATTCAATTCAGAGACCGAACCTGCAAAATTGAATTGACTTTTTGAATCAGACTAAAGATCCAGTTAAACCGTCCCAGCAAACGAACCTTTTTTGAAATGGAATTCAGTTATCAATTATGTTTGAATAAGACCAAGATCTACATCATGTACACTTCTGAATTTTGTACACATCTTGAAATCCATTTAAAATGGTTAAAACAATTACAGGTCAACAGAAAGTACAAATACATAAACATTTTTTTAAAGCAAAGCCTTATATGTAGTCAATCTCTAAAACATAGGAAACTAAACTGCATGTGTTGTTAAATGAACTCTGCATTTACTTTAATCTCATGAAAACATTCTAGGTCTAACCTTCCCTCTTCCCAGATCAATTTATAACTTAATCACTTTTACTAGGAGTGGGATGACCTCCTCTATAGTTGGCTACTTTTACAACTCTAGGTAATTTATTTTATTGGATTTCCTTAGGGATACTGGTTAATAAAATACCTGTGTTTCAGCACTCTGTTAAGCATGAAACTTCAATGGCCAACTTTATCCCTCTTAGCCTTTATTCTTAGTTTGTATAGAAAAGCACTGGTCTGCTGTATCTTTTTTAGCTTTGTCTCACCGAGAAATTGCAGCTACCTGGGAAGCATAGTTAACAGCTAAGAAGAAAGCTGCATACACCTTTTGTGCTAGGATGTGTGAAAGAACTGCAGAGTTGAGATAGTCAAAGAAAAACAACAGAAGCAAAATGTAACGTGAAGACAGGTGACAATGAGAACAATTAATCAATGGAACAATTTGCTTCCTGGAGGTTTTTAAGAAGAGAATGGACACCCGTTTTCCGGGATGGTATAAAGCAGGGGTGTCAAACTGCTGGCCTGCGGGCTGAACGTGTCATCAGGAAACCACACCCACCCCATTGCCGGCAATGGCAAAAAAGCTCCGATATGTTGCGCGACATCACATGACGTCGCGAGTTTGACATATCTGTATAAAGACTCCTGTCTTGGGCAGGGGTAGGACTAGAAGACCTCCAAGGTCTCCAAGATCCTATTATTATATTCTAAGGTGAGAAGTGGAGTAAGTAGTTTGCTTTGCATTCCAAATGTCCTATTGTTTTTTCCCCCTCTCAAGTAGTTTTATTTTTCAGCCTTCTCTCTCAGAAATGCTTTTTTCTCTATTGTCTTATATATAAGTTATCCCTGTCCAAATAATTTGGTTTTGTAGCAATGAGGCTAAAACTTATTATGCTTGCCTGTCCATATTCATACTTTATGAGCCTGCTCTTTGGCTTCTCTTTTGGTGAAAATAAATGTAATATTTTAAGCAAGGGAGAATGGCCTTCAGGTCTTGACATAGATTCACTTCCCTGAAAACGAATTACATAGAATATATCACATCTGGGAATCAAATGCTATATTATTGCATCTTGCCTAGCCTTGTGTGTTCAAACCATATATAATAATGGCTCATCTGGGATCTAGACTATTGGTAAGAATAGAATAGAATAGAATAGAATAGAATAGAAGCTGGAAGGGACCTTGGAGGTCTTCTAGTCCAGCCCCCTGCTCAAGCAGGAGAACCTATACCATCTCAGACAAGTGGCTGTCTAGCCTCTTCTTAAAAACCTCCAGTGATGGGCACCCACGATTTCTGAAAGCAAGCTGTGAGTAATTGTCCTCACTGTTAGGAAGTTTCTCAATTCCAGGTTGCTTCTCTCTTTGATCAGTTTCCAACCATTGTTTCTTGTCCTGCCCTCTAGTGCTTTGGAGAATAATTTGACCACCTCTTCCTTGTGGCAGCCCCTCAAATACTGGAATACTGCTATCATGTCGCTCCTATTTCTTCTTTTCTTTAGACTAGCCAAACCCAAGTCTTGCAGCCGTTCTTCATATGTTTTGTCTCCAGGCCTCTGATCATCCTAGTTGCTCTTCTCTGTACTCCTTCCAAAGTCTCAACATCTTTTTTGTAGTATGATGATTAAAATTGGTTGCAGTATTCCAGGTGTGGTCTCACTAGGGTTTTATAAAGCAGTATTAATACTTCGCATGTTCTTGATTCTATGCGTCTGTTTATACAACCCAGGATTGTATTAGCTTTTTTGGCTGCTGCTGCACAGTGCTGGCACATAGTCAAGTGATCGTCCATTAGGACTCCAAGGATAAGATAGATAGATAGATAGATAATTTAATTTGTATACCGCCCTTCTCCCATAGGACTCAGGGCGGTTCACAGCATATTAAAAACAAATAATATACACACAATACAAAAAATGCAAAATACAAAAATACAGAAATACAAAAAATAAACCCCGATAAAAGCCGAATTAAAACCAAATATTACCAGCTGTGTTTCCAATTAA
>NW_015386833.1:251527-264161 GCF_001527695.2 Protobothrops mucrosquamatus
CACCTACCCGGTCAGCGTGGAGTCCTAGCGTCCCCGCGCCTCCTCTCGCCTCCTCGCGCACCAAGTCCCGATCCCGGGAGAGAGAGTCACCCGGGGAAGGGTCTCCGGACCTCCGGGGACCTCTAAATCTCCCCTCTGCTGTCTGTTCGAGCTCTGCTGCTACGGAGCTACCCGGAACCACCCGCCATCTTCAAGCATGACCCAAATAATTTTCCAAGATGGAGCATAAAATTTAAAAAGTCCACAGTGAAATCATTGAGATAATGGAGAAGTAGAATCCGAGCAAGTACAACACCTTGCTGGACCCCCTTTGGAAACTATCTAGAGATGATCAAATTGCTCACTCTATCACATTTTATTTGTATTAAATGATTTTAGTAGAGGCAATATATTAAATTAAATACAGTGGCATTTCTTGTTTCTGAAAGAGTTGTCCAACATCTTCCATAAGCTTTTCCTGGGAACACAATCAAAGATTTAAATCCATAAAGATGACATATAGCCTTTTATCAGATGCAGATGTGAATTTCTTGATTAGCGGACTAAATACAGGTAGTCTTCCTCTTACAATTTTTGTTTAGTGACCATTCAAAGTTACAACGGCACTGAAAAGTGACTAATGACCATTTTTTCACACAACTGTTGCAGCATCCCCATGGTCACATGATCAAAATTCAAGCGCTTGGCAACTGATTCATATTTATGACGGCTGCAGTGTCCCGGGGACATGTGCTCAGCTTTTGAGACCTTCCGACAAGCAAAGTCAATGGGGAAGCCAGATTCACTTAACAACCGTGTTACTAACTTAACTGCAATGAGTCACAAGAAAGGTTGTAAAATGGGGCAAAACTCACTTAGGAAATGTCTCACTTAGCAACAGAAATTTTGGGCTCAGTTGTAGTGGTAGGTCAAGGACTACCTGGACACTGATCTTTCCTTTTTTTTGATCCCTTCAAATAAGGGATAACTCTTGGCAACTAGCTAGACTAGTCCCTTCAATTTTGTTCAAAGGTTTCAGAAGTGATTTGCCATTGTCTTCTTCTTAGGGGTGGGAGAGAAAATGACTGGCCCAATTGGTTTTGTGGCTAAGGTGGGACCAGAACTCATGGTCTCCCAGTTTCTAGCCTGGTGCCTTACTCGTTACAGCAAACTGGCTCTTAATACAGTGATCTAATAATAAATTATCTTTTCTAAAACCTGTCTGCTGAGGACCTTGTAATCCTCTGCCCGAGATTCTAATTTCCTACTAACTTAAGTGTCATCTATATTGCCAGTTACTGAGAGTAAGGCATTTCATTGTCAAGGTAATTTCTTTACTCTTGTTATCAATAGAGTTAATAACAGATAACCTGCAAGCAGGAAATAGGGAAGTCGTGTAGTCTATTAATCTGTTTTTTTAAAAAAAAATCTCACCTTAGTCTTTATTACAGTTGTACAGCCAGAACACACAATATACATCAAGGAGTAAATTTTATAGAACATAGTAAAAGCCCATATTCATGATTACCACATAGTAATGGGGTGGTGAAACATCAACACTTCTCTACTCTTACTGATCAGTGGCACTTTTTACAGTGGCCTGGTGCCTGTTAGATAAGAATGGGACCATTTAGAGGGCTGCTGTGAGCAATTTTCTGACATTTGGCAGATAAAGTCCCTGAAATCCATGCAAAATTGGGTCCCAGCTGGAATTCCTGAGACTCAATCCTGGTCACGGGAGTTGGTGTGATTTGGTGACTCTTGTGGAAGTGGACAGAGTTCTCTGCATGTTTAGCCTGGCCACCTGTCTGTTAGTCCCAGGTTCCTCCTGGATGGTTCAGGAGTCAAGGCAGTGACCTGTAGTTGGGTCCATGTAGTAGTGCTTTCTGCCTTGAAGAAGGCAGTGGTGTGCCCCCTCCTCAAAATATTATCTTTACATCCAGCTATTTTAGACAACTAACATCTGGGCTTCAATGTTCTCTTTTGTTGCGAAGGTTGCTGGGCTGCAGCTGCAGATGATCTCAGAGAAAGTAAATTATATAGGCCTGTTTTCGCTAGGTAGGTTTCAGGCTGGGATTCAGTACTGAGACAGTCTTATTCATGCTTGTTGATGAGCTGTGATGGAGCTGATGTAGCCATCCTTCTGCTGCTTGCTCAACCACAAATTCCTTCTAAACCAGCTTTGGGGGTTGGCATTCGGGATCACCATATCTCAATGACTGTCTTCCCTCCTTCCTTCAAGACTGCTTCCAGTCAATGTGGTGGGAAAGAGGGGAGAGATTGCTCACTAGGCCCTCCACAGGATTCAACCTACAAGAAGCTGCTGGGGAGAGGTCACCAGCTAGCTTGAGGTCCAGTATCATCAATCTGATAATGCCCAATTATACATTTCAACCCCTGGCTGGCCAAGCAAGCCTGCTGAAGTCCTGTCCCAATGCTGTGTAGGCCTGGATAGGAAGAAACCAATTATGACAATCTTATCAAAAATGAGTCACTGTGTTGTTAGGACTGCCTAGGCCCAAGGTTCGCTATCTTGATGCATAGATGGACTTCCCATTCAAGAATGGTTGCAATCTTGGGGTCCTATTGGATTCACAGCTCCTGCTTATGATAGATGATAGCTGTGGCCAAGAGGACCTTTGCCCAGCTCCATCTGATGCATTAGATACACCTCTTCTTGGATCAAGCAGCCATCCAATCTGTCATTCACACTCTTGGACCCTCATGGCTTGACTGATGCAATGTGCCTAACATGGGTCTGCTCTTGAAGACCCCTCAAAAACCACAATTGGGCCAGAATGCAGCAGTGGTGGGCTTGCCCATCCCTGAACCTTTAAGAACTGAAACCTAGGGAAAAAGAAAAGATATAGATTGTTTAGATTGTATCCGGTCAGATCATTGTATTTTTTCCTTATACCTTTAAATCAGTATAGAAGAAAAATCCTGAGGGTTAAGAAAATATTAGAAATAAGAAGCAACAGTCAGGTTAAATATGAGAGGCACATTATCACAGTTCAGAAGTCGACAGAAAAACTGTAGATAGAAGAAAATAGACGAGCAGAGACTAGAATATAATCATCTGTATTGGAACCACGACCTGAAATAAAAGTGTATTCACCAGTTGAATCAAAATGAGGATTTCCATTAAGAATAGTAATAACAAGGTGACCTACCATATGAACAAGGAAGATATCAGGAAAATTAATTTTAAAATGTTTAGAGAGCCTTACATGATTAATCTGAGCTTGAAGTTCATGGCTATATAAGAAGAAAGAATATTAAAATCGGGGCTAATTCTAACATTGAAATCACTCATTATCTTTAAGTGAGATATAAAAACCAGCATTCCAGGTTTATAACATATTGTTCTAGAAGGTCTGAAGCTTTCCTTATCAAATCTTGGTAACAAACAGGTAGTGGTGGATAACTCTTAGTGTTCTCTAAATTAATGGATATGGATTTCTCAGATGTAACAGAAACACTTGGAAGGGATTTTCAAAGTTTAGCAAACCTCTCTAGGTTACTGTCCTCACTTTCACTACATTGTGAAGTTAGTAACACAGTTGTTAAGTGAATCTGGCTTCCCCATTCACTTTGTTTGTCAGAAAGTCACAAAAGGTGATCACATGACCCCAGGACACTACAGCTGTCATAAATATGAGCCAATTGCCAAGGGTCTGAAGTTTAGCCACATCACCATGGGGATGTTGCTATGGCTGTAAGTGTGAAAAATGGTCATAAGTCACTTATTTTTTTAGTGCTGTTGTAACTGTGAAGGTCACTAAATGAACTGTAAAGAACCCTCAAGCATATCTAACATCCTCTAATATTTTCAAGCGCTTTACTGAATACAATAAACCAGGAGTCTTCAAACTTGGCAACTTTAAGACTTGTGGACTTCAACTCCTATTTCCCAGCCAGTACGAATGGCTGGGGAATTCAAAGAGTTGAAGTCCACAAATAAACTAAACTTCTTTAGCTTATTTGGATAGCCAAGTCATTGCATTGATTAAAACTATCTAGCTTTTTGCTAATGCCTGTGAGAATGAAGGTGTGTGTGGAGGGGGGGGGGAGGAGCAAATAAAGTGGTCAGCTTAGAAATTATAAACTTATTGGGGGCAAACAACTCCTTAAAGTTCATTAAAAATGTGCCAAATATACTCCAAGGCTAATAAAGAAGGATCTCAACATGAGCAAGTTAAAAGAAAGAAAAGAACAGCAGAGACCTAAAAAGAAGTAAAGAAAAGAAATCACACTGTTGCTACTGATGTTATGATTTATCAAAAAGGGACACCAATGACTTTAAATTGGAATATCCGAGTCAGTCATATGCTGATCGCAAATGCTAGCAAAACTAAAGTACAGATCAACAAGTGATTTATTGGCACTTTAGGGCAGACTGCTGCCACCCATTCTATCCAACAAGAAGGGAAGTCTAAAAGACACTATACCAGATAAAAAGTGCGAAGGATATCTGGGAGGCAAAGGCAAACTTTAAAACAGAGGTGGCCCTGTTATTGACTGCTCCTCTGATCTATTCTCTCGGTAAGTGAATAAGAAATCAATCACAATTGCCACGAGAGCCGGAGAAAGTGGAATGGAAATTAAAGCATTCCTCTAAAACCGCACAACTCCTTTGGAACAGTACTTGCATGCAGTGGCTGCAATGTGCAAGCATGAACTTAGTTATTAAGGGATTAAAGGAAACATAAGAAAAGCACGCACTCTTTAAAAAGAAACATTTATGATCTGCCCAAGCCAGTGCTGGCTGGGAATTCTGGGAGTTGAAGTCCATAAGTCTTAAAGCTGCCAGGTTTGGAGACCCCTGGTTTATTGTGTTGAGTAAAGCAGCTGGTAGGAACCACTGATTTAGACCTCATTAATATATTTGTCCCTCATCTCCATCCCTCCAGTGTTAGGAGAACAATCCCCAGTACAGATAAGCATGTTTTTATTCAGTGACAATTCTACATGTGGTTGTTTCTCTCAGAATGGCATACGCTTGTCAATGAAGGATATTGACATACTTTAAGGTAGACTCAAATCTTAGGCTTAGATTCCAAGTACAAGTAGTCCTCAACTTACAACAGTTCATTTAGTGAGCGCTCAAAGTTACAATGGCACTGAAAAAAATGACCATTTTTCATACCTATGACTACCATTGGTCACTTGATCAAAATTCATATGCTTGGCAACTGACTCAGATTTATGACGGTCCCGGGGGTCAGGTGATCCTCTTTTGTGACATTCTGACAAGCAAAGTCAATGGGGAAAGTCAAATTCTCTTAATAACCATGTTACTAACAATAACTACAATGATTCAGGTAACAACTGTGGCAAGAAAAGTCATAAAATGGGGGAAAATTCACTTAAGAAATGTCTTGCTTAGCAACATAAATTTGGGGGTCAGTTGTGGTCGTAAGTTGAGGACTACCTCTACTGTTATGCATGCATATGCAGCTACATACACAGTTTGAGAGAAGCAACCTAGAATTAAGTAGAAATTTCCTGACAGTGAAAACAATTAATCAGTAGAACCACTAGCCTCCAAAAGTTGTGGATACTCCATCACTGGAGGTTTTTAAGAAGAGACTGGACAACCTTTTGTCTGAAATGATACAGGGTTTCCTGCTTGGTCAGTTGGAAGATCTCCAAGGTCCCTTCCAACTCTGTTATTCTGTATGTAAATCTATAAAGAAAATAAAAGAAAGAAAGAAAATTCAGAAGCTTGGAACATTTGTTTTAATTTTTACAAAAAATAAAATAAAATCTCTTTGAAATAATTACTTGTGCTTTTTTCTCCTTCCAAATTCATCATCTTACTGTTAAAAAAAAAATCAAGAGATTTTGGAACAGGACTTATTAGAAATTTAAACAATGTGATATTTTGGTGATCCATATTGGCATTAGGTAACTGATACCATAATAACTTAATTAGCTGTTTTGCTTGCAATAATTATTTTTTCCAAAATGTGGCTACAGGAGCTGACAATACAGTGTCACTGATCTACATTTCAAATACAAATTACAGTATATGTTATTTTTTTAGTATAATTTCAAAAGGCATCCAGAATCGATATGTTAAAAATTAGTTTGTGCTGTTCAGACATGATGGATGCATCTGCAGAAGTAATACTTTCCAGATAGCCTTTTTTCCCAGTTCAAGACATTGTTGATCGCTTTCCTCATTTAATAAGCGTATTCTTTCTCTGGTTGGTTCAGACTGAATTGCAATCATGTCTTGACATCATTCTGGATCTAAAGTGATGAATAAGAGAATGACAGAGTTGGAAGGGACCTTGGAGGTCTTCTAGTCTAGCCCACTTCATAAGCAGGACATCCTATACCATTTCAGACAAGTGGCTGTCCAGTCTCTTCTTAAAAAGCTCCGGTGTTGGAACATTCACAACTTCTGGAAGCAAGTCATTCCACTGATTAATTGTTTTAGCTGTCAGGAAATTTCTCCTTAGTTCTAGGCTGCTTCTCTCCTTGATTAGTTTCCATCCATTGCTTCTTGTCTTGCCTTCTGATGCTTTCGTAAATAGATTGCCCCCCTCTTCTTTGTTGCAGCCCCTCAGATATTGGAACACTGCTTTCATGTCAATTCCTGCAACCATTCTTCATATGTTTTAGAACAGCAATAGGCAAGGACCTTTTATGCTTTTTCCATCTGCCCTTTATGTAAATTAGTATCTTTCTCACAGTTGTTGGTGCCTTCCATCACGATCTGTCAGTTCCAGTTCAACCAGTGCCAGGCAAATGGCTGCACTGACCAGTGCAACATCCATATGCTTCTGTTCAATTTAGCAAGAAAATTTCATAGCATATGGATTAAGCATCCTCTATTAATTCCCTTCAAGGTTGGAATTAGAATTTTAAAAAAATATGAAGTTCTTCATTTGTCTTTGTTTAGGGTCTATTATGTATGACTAATACACTGTATAAAAAACAACATTTAGTTGGATCACTGTTTCACCAACCTGATGCCTGTCTTCAAGTCAGTTTTTGACTCCTGGCAATTGGCTGGATTAGTCCCTGCAGTTTTCTTGGCAACTTTTTTCAGAAGGGATTTGCCTCTGCCTTTTTTCTAGGGCTCAGCAAAACTGCCTGGTTCAAGGTCACACAGCTGGTTTTGTGCTTAAGGTGAGACTAGAACTCCCAGTCTCCCAGTTTCTAACTTGATGCTTTGATCACTGCACCAAACTGGCTCTTGGCGTAGCTTTAGACATATTATATCTGGGCTCCAGTAATCCAGAGAACCATTGCAGGGAATTACAAAAAAAACCCCCTCTTAACTCTTTGCTGGTGTTTTGTGGTCATTTTTATTTTTGCTGCTTAAATATGCTATGATAACATGTTACGTTAATTTCCCTGTAAACTATAAATACTTTATATTTTTATAATGTGTTGATTTGTCTTCATGGCAACTTCTTCTTTTTATGTATATCCTGTATCTTATTTTAGTCCAACCCCAATATAAAATTTGTTATGAAAAAAGAGCTAAGCTTTTATTCTTCACTAAACTTGTGCTTGGAGATATGTTTGGAAGGACGACATTCAGTATAATCAGTGGTGGGATTCAAATACCTGAACAACCAGTTCTCTGCATCGATGCCGCTTTTAGAAATCTGTTCTGGGCCTGGGCTTCGGAGGTACAGAACGGACTTCCAGAAGGCCGTCCACACACTTCTGGTAGGCTGTTCTGGGCCTTGCGAAAAAGAGCTAGGGCAGTGATGGCGAACCTTTTAGAGCCTGAGTGCCCAAACTGCAACCCAAAACCCACTTATGCATCGTCGAGTGCCAGGTGGGTGTGGCCCATTGGGTGGGTGTGGCCAATTGGGTGGACATGGCCCACTGGGTGGGCATGGCTGCGATGGTAACAGCAGACTGGGTGGGACTAAAAAGTTCAATCAATCAATTCCAACTTTGCAAGATCTTTTTTTTTCCTGTGAGAAGTTGAAATTGACTGATTGAACCTTCTTTTTTTTTTGCACATGGCGGTGGAGGCCTAAAGCGAAAAGGTTTTATAAAACCCAGCTGAAGGCCTAGGACTGGGGCGATGGCGCGCGTGCCCACAGAGAGGGCTGAGTGCCGCCTCTGGCACCTGTGCCATAGGTTTGCCACCACTGAGCTAGGGTTTCAGCCAGTTCGCCGAAGTCAACAAAAAATTAGCTACCTGTCATGCCTCCATCTGAGTCTGACTCTGAGGAAGACATGGAGTTCCCTGTTGAGGCCCAGGAGGGGGTTCTGTGGCTTCGGAGGACTGTGGGGAGAAGCAGGCTGAGGCAGGCCTGGGCCCTTCAGGTTTGGAACAGGGAAGGCAGAGTTCAGGTGAGGAACAAGGCCCCTCCCCACCTGATCCTAGAGCAAGGAGAGCAGAAAGGAGGAGGGAACAACGGAGGCAGGCTCACTTGCTCGGGAGGAGAGCGTCCCGCCCCACTGCACAAGGCACACCTGGGGAGTAGGATTTAAGGAGACGCTGTGAGGTGGGGCATTTGCCGGGAACAAACGTGAAATCTTGAGATAGTGTGCTCTTGTAACCTGGACACTTTGTATTCTGGACCAGTTTGCTTCCTGCTGATCTTTCCTTGCAGTCTGCAGTCTGCAGTTCGCAGTTCACAGGCAAGCTGGGAGTTAAAAGGATTATACATTTGCTTGTTATCTGTCTTGCTTTAAGAACAGTGTAAACTTCCTTGGCTGTTTTGTTTGAACTCTTGCCAGCATATGTGGGGGCTGTTGGATGAACATTGGCAATGAGTAAAAAGATTATTGCTCTGGCCAACTGATTGCTTTGCCTCCGTTCGGGGCTCTGGGTCATCACACTACTGGTTCTGCCAAACTGGTGCGAACTGGCTGAATCCCACCACTGAGTATAATACTAAATCAGCATGGCATAGAATTAAAACTTACCCATCATTTGAAATAATTTAGTACTGTTACACTTGCAGTGCAATATGGATATGGAAACAGTAATATCATATACGTTTATTGAAATAATGTTATATAAACAGATGGGTTAATAAAAACTTGCAAATATCATTGTTTAAGACCTTTATGTTTTCATAATATGTTGATATGTCTTCCTGGCAAATTCTACATTTTGTATGTTGTCCTGAATCTTATGTGATTTCACATTATATGCCAACATTTTGGAACCTATCATTATAGAAAGAATTAAGTATCTTTATCACACATAGAGCAATAGCAGACAAGGTTTTTCAACACTGAAAAGATAGTTATTGTGGATTTACAGCCTTGGGTTATAGAGATGCCATTTGCCATTTCTAAACGGGCATTCTACTAGCAACATGGAAAGAGTGATATGAGATATATATCTTATCTTTTATCTTTTGTTTTTATTTCCCTTTTTATAGCATAGAAAGAAAATATAAAATGTTATAGCATTGCTCTCGACATGGTTTATTGATTTTGGGTAGCAATAGTAAAACAAACCTTTTTGAAAACTCTTGCAAATGGCTTCTATCTATCATTTGTGGCTCTGAGGTAAATATAAGAGGTTGCCATTAATAAGCATAGGTCCAGCAATTCTGTTTTTGCATGGAGCCAAGCCGGTTACCCACTGCTTCTATCACCAAAGAACAAGGGTTACTTTAATTTGAGCTGTGGTGGTGCAGTGGTTAGAATGAAGTATTGCAGGCTGACTCTGCATTCCCACTGCCAGAAGTTTGATCCTGACCAGCTCAAGATTGACTTAGCCTTTCATCCTTCTGAGCAGTAAAGTGAGCAGCCAAATTATTGGGGCAATATACTGACATTGTAAACTGCTCAGAGAGTGTTATAAAGCACTATGAAGCAGTATATAAGTATAAGTGCTATTACCCTCCAGTTCAATTCTACCTAGCAATAGGTGGATATTTTTACTAATAAACTTTGACCGCATCTATCATTTGATAGTTCTACAATACATATAAACAACTTGTTATTATTATAATTCCTGGGTGATGGGGCAGGGCCAATAAATTATATAGGATAAAGATCTGGATAACTGCTTGATGGCGATATAATAAACTCTTGAATTTTGTTGCCATCTGGTGGCCATCTGGATGTTTCTCAATCCGGATATGCGAGCTCCAAGCATAATATCACACAATATTAAACAAAGATTCAGTTCTAGAAAAAGGAAGGAAAGAAGGAAAGATAGAAGAAAAATAGCAAGGAGCTGTTTTCCATCTTAAACAATAAAAAAGTAATAGGATCAGAATTTTCAGGGAAACACACGAGAAAATATGTCTTTTATTAAACCAATTTCTGCGTGAAGTAGGCCTATCAGAATGTTTCTCAGCTGCTTATCAGGTCTATCTAGAACAGTTACTCTCAACCTGTTGCCATTCAAATCTATTAAATACAACTTTGACAATTTCCAGGCAATATGAGTAGTTAACCTGCTGACTGTTGATGTTTGAAATTGGTTGTATGGTTGGTTGGTTGATTGATTGATTGATTGATTCATTCATTCACTCACTCACTCCAGGCAATTCAAAAGCAATATAGCATCCAATTGAAAATCTCAATGACTCCCCTGAAAATTCAGGGTATCACTAACAAATTCTGGTTTAAAAAAATCGTTATAAAAGCTAAAGAAATATAATAAAGCAAATTATTCTGTTAAAAACAACCAATCAAAACATAGAGATAAACAACATTTATACATCATTCAAAAGACCTAATAAAAAGACCAGAACACCTCCTTGCCACCAATCAACATCAAGATAAGTAAGGATTAACATCAGAAAATAATCAAGCAGCAAACAATACCTTAATCAAGGAAATACCTAATCTAACAATCAAGCAGTAAACATCAGCCTAATCAAGGAAGCACCAAGGAGAAAACAACAACATCTCTCAACAATGCTAACAGGGCAAGATATTATATAAACCAGGGGTGTCCAACCTTGGCAACTTTAAGACTTGTGCATGGCTGGCTGGGGAATTCTGTGAGTTGAAGTCCACAAGTCTTAAAATTGCCAAGGGTGGACAGCTCCAGTAAAAAAAGAAAGAAAAACCCACTCCCTTGTAGAACTGAAAATGTTACCTGGTCTGATAACAAAATGACTGCAAGCAAACACACAAGCTCAGAGAATACCAAGGATTCTACAACATCTCTTAGGCCTCAAGCAATTGGGTTAAAAAAAATCACTTTCATAAACTTAAAACAGAGGTCCAATCAAATCTCAGAGGACACATTGTTGAAGTTTCAGTTCAACACATATGTAGTGATCCTGTTTGGAAGATACTGAGCTGGGTTGATTCTCCTGTAAGCTGCTTTGATTGGTAGGCACATTCGGGAATTTGGTATGCCTGCTATAGATGCTTGCATAAAATAACTTCTACAAGGAGCTGTTCCTTGAGAAAATGGCTGCCATGAGGAACCTAATCCATTTTAAAGCTCTCACTGAGCACAATGTCCCAACAATTTTGCAAGATTAATTCACTAGAAAGGGAAAAACTTAAGTTCACAAAGTAAAGGAGCTCCTTCCAACTACAAGAAGCAAATGCAATCTTGACATTTGTGTGGAACACATGGTCAAAAGTGTGATCCTACAAGGACCTTGGCAAGCCAAGCAAGTAGTAGATCAGAAGTTATTTCCCTTCTCTCCTACCTGAACTTGAGTGAAGTGGTTGCCTTATTCTCAGTTTGCACGCACAAAGATGATTAAAGGACTGGAGGCTAAAACACAGGATGAACAGTGGCAGGAAATTGATATGTCTAGTTTGATGAAAAGAAGGACTAGAGAGAGCATGATAGCAGTCTTCCAATATTTGAAGGGCTGCCACAAAGAAGCGGGGGGGGGGGGTGTCAACCTATTCTCCGAAACACCTCCAGAAGTTGTGGGTATTTCATCACTGGAGGCTTTTAAGAAGAGATTGGACAATCGTTTGTCTGAAATGTTATAAGGTTTCCTGCTTGAGCAGGAGATTGGACTAAAAGACCTTCAATGTTCTTTCCAACTCTGTTGTTCTGTTAATTGTAATATAAGCAATATTCATATTGCTAAGCCAAACCCATGTGGATGGGTTTGATTTCTATTTTATAGTAAGGTTGCATTAATAGAATCTTGCAAAGCTGAAAGTACAAGTCTCCTCCCTTCTTCTTTACCCCCCAGGAATTAGGGAGGGTCTCCTCTGAGATTCTTGCCCTGCCCATTATCCAGGTCTATGACAATTCGCCATGGCCAACTTGCCATGGCCAACTCATCACAGCCAATTCACCATTGCCAACTCGCCACGGCCAATTTCCTGTGGGACAACTTGCCACGGCTAACTCGCCACAGGACAACTCGTTGCTGGACAAAAGTTACACTAATAATAAACAAAATGGTGGAATAGTATCATTGAAGAAGGGATGGAAAAGGAGGGACAGAATGAAATGAGATTGACAAAGATTAAAATAATTTTTTAGTGATTTTAAATAATTAAAAAGAATTGTTAAATTGTTCTGCAGTGAATTGTCTCATGGCAAGTTGGCTGCGGTGAGTTATCCTGCGGCAAGTTGGCCATGGTGAGTTGTCTGTGGCAAGTTGTCTCGTTCCCCCACTATCCAGCTGTGGACTATGCTGTCCCTTATCAGAACATTTCCTAGGTAATGTCTTTGTGTCCAGTCTGCCAAGGTCATTACACATATCTAGTTTTTAAT
>NW_015386833.1:264241-266731 GCF_001527695.2 Protobothrops mucrosquamatus
TCTATCTATCTATCTATCTATCTGCTAATGTGTATTACTAATGTAATAATAATGAGTTATTATACCCCAAACAGGAGAGTGTTTATTATTCTCTTAAGTGACCCACTAATATCACTGTTACTGCTACATTTCCACCAGATGGCGCCATTTCAAAACAATACAGTCTTAAGTGTCATACAATAATTTTTTTATGGGTATTTTGATTCATCAAAAAGCTTCAGTTGAAAAGGGATGAACCTAATCATTGGCCAGTGATTATCAAGTGTGGCAGGAAATGCAAACACAAAAATCAATGCACTGTAAAGGTAGAATGTAGAAAAATCCTTTTATGACAAGTGGAGCTAATTAATTTTAAACAGGAGCAAACAAAGTACAGAAAATGTAGTGAAAGTAAGCTTATTAATAAACAACAAAGGTCATGTCTGTGCTGAACTCTGCTTTTTCTGCCCATGTTCATTGTAAAGATGTGACAGTAAGCTATTTTTGGTGTTGTCTACTACATTATAACAACAGTGTTTTTCTTTTTCTAAGATATTTTTAATCAACTATCTTCTCTGTAGGGGATTCCAATAAAAGTTGATTAAAGCAATGAGACTTTCAGCCCAATCCAATATATATTTAATAAATTAATTAGGATGTCTCTCTCAAGTAGAGAGAATTCTGCATGGAAAATTAGGAACGGATGGAATAAAAGGGACTTAATGCTGTGTAACCTTCAATACTCACCCTGCGAAGATTGAGATCCTTCGCTTTCTTGGCCGCTCCAGGCCTTCAGTGCGTTTGCAGAGACTAGAGGCCTAAAGTAATGAGATCAGTGGGGCGAGATCTTACGCCACTGATCTCGTGTGATCTAATGGTACTTCAGGCCTCTGTCCTCTGTAACGGAGAATGGAACTGAAGCTGGGGGATGCTTCCATGTGCCTCTGGAGGCTGAATCAGGATGTCGGAGGCCTTTTCTAGGCTGCTGAGGCCCAGATATGAGGCTGGGGGATGCTTCTGCAACCACCCGTGGCCTGATCCGGGTTCCAGAAACCTTTTCCAGGCCACTGTCGCCCGGATCTGAGGCTGGGGGATGCTTATGTAGCCCTCTTGTGGACTGTTTCTGGGTGGCAGCAGCCTGGAAAAGGCTTTCGGCACCCGGATTGGGCCATAGGGGGGCCATGAAGCATCCCCTGGTCATCTGGGCTGCAGCGGCCTGGAAAAGGCCTTCGGAGCCTGGATCGGGTTGTGGGGGGCCATGGAAGCATCCCCCGGCCTCAGATCTGGGTGGCAGCAGCCTGGAAAAGGCCTCTGGAGCCCAGATCAGGCCATTGGGGGGCCATGGAAGCATCTCCGCTTAACGAGCTGTGTGCATCTTAACGAGCAAGGGAGTGATCTTGTTTGAGGTAGAAGATTCACTCTACAAGTTTTTGAGTTACGAGTGGAATGGGTAGGCTCCATTACACTCGTAACTCGAGGACTACCTGTATTAGTACCACTTTATAAATCCTTAGTAAGGCCATACCTGGAATACTGCATCTAGTTTTGATCACCACATTACAAAAAAGATGTTGAGACTTTGGAAAAAGAGCAAACAAGAGCAACTAAAATGGTTAAAGACCTGGAGACCTGAAAATATGAAGAATGGTTGCAGGAATTGGGTATGGCCAATCTAGAAAAAAGAAGGACTAGGGTTGACATGATAGCAGTATTTCAGTATTTGAGGGGCTGCCACAAAGAAGGGGGGGGTCAACTTATTTTCCAAAGCATCAGAAGGCAAGACAAGAAAAAATAGACGGAAACTAATCAAGGACAGAAGCAACCTAGAACTAAGAAGAAACTTCCTAACAATGAGGATAATTAACCAGTGGAATAGCTTGTGTTGTGTGCTTTGTATTCCCCCCCCCCTTAATCCCCTATGCATATCCTGATCACCCATTAAGGGTGATTGCCTTTCACCATTGATCGCCCATTAAGGGTGATTGCCCTTCACCATTGATCGCCCATTAAGGGTGATTGCCCTTCTCCATCTGCATACAGCTTCATGCCCGTTGCTGGTTGGCTAACTAGCAACAGGGTCTTGCCAGCCAATGGAATTGTGTGATTACAAGCCAGGGGAATCCCATAAAAGAGGGCTCCCCTGGCCCAGAGAGCCAGTCCGGATTTACTTTATGCCTTGCCAATAAACCAAGAGCTGACTGTCACTCGACCCGTGTCTTACTGCCTGCGCGATCTAACACTGGCGACGAAGGTGGGATCCCAGTAAGACTGCACGACAAGGGCAACCTCGTGGCAAGCAATCTACTTCGAAACAAGAGCTCCTCCACGCAGCCTTCCGAAGCAAGAAACTATCCGCGACTCCAAGATGACTTCCACCCCGAAATTCTCGTCTTCCCTACCGGCATTCAACCCAGAAACGAACGACTGGGACGCCTACATGGGAAGATTCGAGCTACACCTGGCCGGGAATGGGCAAAAAGGCATTCCCGGGGATCAGAAGAAGGCTTTATT
>NW_015386833.1:269364-296345 GCF_001527695.2 Protobothrops mucrosquamatus
TTAAGGGTGATTGCCCTTCACCATTGATCGCCCATTAAGGGTGATTGCCCTTCTCCATCTGCATACAGTTTCATGCCCGTTGCTGGTTGGCTAACTAGCAACAGGGTCTTGCCAGCCAATGGAATTGTGTGATTACAAGCCAGGGGAATCCCATAAAAGAGGGCTCCCCTGGCCCAGAGAGCCAGTCCGGATTTACTTTTTGCCTTGCCAATAAACCAAGAGCTGACTGTCACTCGACCCGTGTCTTACTGCCTGCGCGATCTAACAGCTTGCCTGTCAGGTCCCCAGAGAAATGTATTTTAACTCTGTGCCTATTTTCTACCTTTCTGTAGCCTTTCTTTCTGGCCTGCCATTCTGTTGGGAGGGGGGAGCTTTTGGGATTGCTTTGCACTGTCTGCAGGATGCCCTTCCCCAGGGCATGGAATGTCTCTCCCTTATCTGAGAGATGGTTTGCGCTTGGAGCCAGAAGAAATCGAAAGTGAGAAAGACCTTGAGGAGCCTGCCGAAAAGACCAGCTACCAAAACTCCATGCCACCTGTGGATTGGCTGGGATTCAAACGAACACTGAGACTCGGGGGGGGGGGATATTGAATGTTGCTTTTAATATACTGCTTCAAGGGTTTTTCTCCCGGCCCTGCCTTGATTCCCTGCTGTCACTAGCCCCTAATAAAAATTCATTTTGAGACAATGCCTGTTTCAAGAGTTCTGCTTTCTTGGGTGGCTTAGCTGAGGTAGGTCCTTACATTGCCTTCAGAAGTTGTAGGTGCTTCATCACTGGAGGTTTTTAAGAAAACACTGGCTATCCATCTATCTGAAATGGTGTAAGGTCTCCTGCTTGAGCAGGGGGGTGGACTAGAAGACCTCCAACGTCCCTTCCAGCTCTATTCTGATTGATTGATTGATTGATTAATACAGTATAGGTAGTCTTTGACTTATGACAAAATTGGCACAGGCATGTATTTAAGAAAGTTGCAATGCTCTGGGGGGTTATAAGCTCAGCCTTTGTGGTCTTTCCAGCTGGCTTCCAACAAGCAAAGTCAATGGGGGAAGGCAGATTCGCTTAATGACTATGTGATTTCACTTAACAACTGGAGTGATGCACTTAACCACTGTGGAAAAATAGCGTAAAATTGGGTGCCCTTCATGTGATTCACTTAACAACTGCCTTGCTTAGCAATGGACTACCTGCATTTGCTGGATAAGCGAGATTGATCCAATCCATACCATTTATTTAGAACATTAGACTGCAATCTAAATTCATTTAGTAAGGATGTGCAAGTTACTTGTGGAAGTAATTGCAATGTTATTTCTTGAACCATGTGTCTCGACTAACCTCCCCTTCTAATGAAATGTTGGTTATTTTCCTGAACAATTTTACAGATAGTAACTGTGAAATATATAACTCCAAATATCAATAACAAGCAAATAAATAATCTAGAGAAAAGCTATTCATTATTGATTAAGGTTAGAACCATATCACACCATTGGCTCCTAATTTAACTTTTTTCAAGTGGTGCTGAGTGTCTATGTCTTTTGGCAAGCTAAAAGAACATGAACAGCTTAAAATAAGGAATTGCTTTAGATAGTTAGGTGTACACAGAACTGATTATATATTTGGTTACTTGCATGTTTAGTGCTTTTCTTGGAAGCTTTTCTGAAAAAAAAGTGACTGTACATAAAGCTAATAGCATTCATCACATAAAAAACCATAATAACTCTGCTAATACAAGCTTTTATAGCAGTATTGCTATAAATACCAGCAATACTAGCAACCTAAGAGCCCATTTGAACAAGAAAGAATCTGCAAACGGGCTTTAGCAAAAGGAAAACACACTTCAGCATTCCCATTCTAAATCTTTTCCAGACAGTGATTTTAGGAAGCCAACATGATAGCATGAACAGGGGAGAGAATAGAATTCAATTCTGCTTTTTCTCTCCCAACCCATGAATTCCTCTAAGCAATTCATTCATGATTAAAGTGAGGGAGGAAGGAAAATTCTAGAGAAATCACAAGTGCTCCATCACTGGAGGTTTTTTAAGCAGAGATTGGACAGCCATTTGTCTGAAATAGTATAGGGCAGGGGTAGGCAACCTTGGCTCTTTTATGACTCATGGACTTCAACTCCCAGAATTCCTGAGCCAGCATGGCTCAGCTTGGAAACCTCTCCCTTTCCCCTCAGCATGGCTGGCTCAGGAATTCTGGGAGTTGAAGTCCACGAGTCATAAAAGAGCCAAGGTTGCCTACCCCTGGT
The DNA here is from genome assembly GCF_001527695.2 of Protobothrops mucrosquamatus. Classification (NCBI taxonomy): domain Eukaryota; kingdom Metazoa; phylum Chordata; class Lepidosauria; order Squamata; family Viperidae; genus Protobothrops; species Protobothrops mucrosquamatus. The sequence continues at coordinate 271,617 of NW_015386833.1, forward strand.
ATAGGGTCTTTTGCTTGGGCAGGGGATTAGACTAGAAGACCTCCAAGGTCCCTTCCAACTCTGTTATTCTGTTATTCACCCAAGAAATTGGGTGCAAGAGGAAGTGCCCTTTTTATTGAGAATGTTGTTTTAATTATTCCCCAAAGATATCCGTCACTAAGTCACAACATCTGCAGAATCCATCTACTACATGCCTCCGTTATTGGTTAAATGGAAATTGAGACCTATTTTTAAACAAACATCTAATGCAGAGCCATATTCTGATTCTAAAGAATGTATAGAACACCTAAAAACTGGAACATCTATATATCAACATCAAAAGCCAAGTGCTTGTTAGAGGCCCTTTTCTTTGGCAAGTGGGAAAACATCCAATTTCCTGTAAACTTAAGTTTACATTTCTAGTAAATATTATTTTTAAACAAACAAACAAACCAAAACAGCCACACTATTTTGCATTTTATACTACTCCGAAAATAATAAATATACACGGATGCTTTTAAAAAGAAATGAACCATTCTCTCCGACATCATGATAAGTCTTTCACTAATATATCGTGGAATGATAACGTAAGTGAGCTCTAAAGCTTTCCTCTTGAAGAAATAGTGATTAAACTTCATTAAGTTTTTAATTTGTTCAGACAATGAGCCTTAACAAATGTACACTGATAAAAAGTATCCAAGTATTGTTAAAGATCATAAAAGCAGTCAATGACAACTTTTTTCTACCTTCTGCCATCCAGATGTTTTAGTTGCTATAATTTCCAGAATTTTCCAGACAGCCATACTTATGTGAATTCTGGGAGTTGTTACTTAGTGGAAAGCACTAAGTTGAGAAGGGCTATCCTGATGTGTATTCTGGTAACATCATCTTTTTTAAAAATTGTGTGGATGATACTATAACCAACTTCCATATTATCTTAACTGGAATCTTAAACTCAGTAGCACAAAGGACAGAAGGAAATTGGGCAGAAAAATACTTTGTTTAATTTATATAATAATACACTGTTCTGTCTCTATATATTTTGTTTGTTGACATATTGGCATCTCTAGCCTAACAAGAACTGCATAATAATGTGGAAGAGAACAAAATACAAGAACAACACTCCAAACCACAACCCGCCCAGTCACACGCTGGGCTGGTAGGACAGGCAACTATATATCGCACAATTAAACAACAAGACCTATTATTTTAATGGCTAGCAAAAAGCCTGCATAGCTCAGAGAATTTCTATATCCCAACACTGACCTTGAGCAGTCTGTCTGTCTCTCTCTTTCTCTCTCTCTCTCCCTCCCTCTCCATTACAATACCTCAGTTTCTGGATTTCACAGGATCCATGTTTATCTCTAAGGGAGAGAAGAAGCCTTAACATTTTCTCAGTAATTTAAAGTTTTGACTAGTCTTATTTGAAATTATCTTTGTTAATCCCCAGGGTCAAGCGGCTTAACATTCTTCCTCCACTGCAATATTCTGCTTCTTCCTGAAGCATCTTCCTTTTCTACTGTTCAACCCCTCTGAGCAACTTCAGCTTCACATTTCTTTGACATACAGGCTGTGGTCAGCTTGCAGGGGCTTCTGTTCTTAATTTAATACTGCCTAGATAAAATTCTGTATCCATCCTTCTGAAATTTAGAACGTTGCTTGCACAACTAGATGTCAGCGCAGTTCAGGTCACCTCAGTTAAACAGTGCTATTTATCTGGACCCAGGAAATGTGTCTTCTCTGTTGTGGCGCCTGCCCTCTGGAATGAGGTCCCACCAGAGATCCATTTAGATCCCACCCTGATGATGTTTCAGAAGGTTTTAAGAACTTGGCTGTCCTCCCAGGCCTTGTGGTAAGGTGTTTGTGGAGCCTTGTTATTTATGTTTTTTGTTAATAGGGAATGCATTTTTGTTTTTATTGCTTCCTTATTGTTCACATTTGATGTAAGCTATCCAAAGATATTCTGGAGTTGAGTGGCTTTTAAATGGAAGGAAGGAAGGAAGGAAGGAAGGAAGGAAGGAAGGAAGGAAGGAAGGAAGGAAGGAAGGAAGGAAGGAAGGAAGGAAATTCTAGTGTTTATGGAGATTTCCCATAAAATATTCAGGGAGAATGAATTATAATTACTACCCGAAGTTTGTTTTAAATGCTATGCATTTAATTATAGGTATGTGATTTGATATGGGAGCTAGTTTTGGTATAGTGGTTAAAGCACTGGGAGACTGTGAATTCTAGTCCTCCCTGGGGCGTGAAGCTAATTGAATATCCTTGTGCCAGTCACTTTCTCTTAGCCCTAGGAAGGAGGCAATGGCAAACCACTTCTGAAAAACCTGACCAAAAAACTGAAGGGAAGCATCATCCAAATATGTGGTCTTGATCTTCCAGAATTCTTAGCAATATCCTCCAGGAATTCTGAAAGATTAACTTGACATGCTTAGGAAGACTGATACATTGAAAGGAGAGGAGGAGGAGGGGGGAAGAAGAAAAGAAGAGGAAGAGGAGGAGGAGGAAGAGGAAGAGGAAGAAGAAGGAGGAGGAGAAGGAGAAGATTATTGTTTGGCCTGTCTTCCTCTCCCCTCTTCTCTCTCTCCCCACTCTTTTGGTTTATGAAAAAATAAAATTTTTNTACTAGCCAGAAAGAAGAATAAACTTCAGGAAATAATTAGAAATGCCCCATCACTATGCAGGTTCTCTAAGTCCAATTAACTGTTACACCCAAAGCTCTTATTCACAGCAAAACAAGTTGGAGAGAAAGATGGTCAATTTCCCAATTTTGCTTAGTAATCAATAGCATTTTACTGGTTTTCTAAAACTCTGCAATACTCTAACTGCTTGTCAAATCCTTTTGGAAAGGAAATCAACACAAACTTCATCCTGATTTCCTTACCCCCTCCCCCCCGCTTCTTTTGGAGACTTGCTGTAATTTCCACAGTTGATGTTCTAGGCAAGTAGTTTTGTTTCTTTCCTTGTTGGATACGGCACGTCGCAAGAAAGCAAAGAGTAGGAGACCCGTTCTTTCATCCCGCACCCTACCATTTCACCATACGTTGGGCATTTAGGCCATTCTTAATGGAAACCAGAAGAGTTTCACGCAGAGCAGTCTGAAAACCACTTTCTGGAACTTATGGAAAAACAGGAGCCCACGGTGGGTGACCAGTGGGAAGCTCTCCCTCCCATTGACAGGGAAAAATTGGGAGCCTTGCAGGAGCAGATGCCTTGCTTCTCACCAAGACAATGGGACCTAAAAGAGCCTGATCCTCCAGGGGAGCCATTTACAAGGGACCACAATGATTCCCCCTGCTTTGCCCCTGGCCCTGCAAAGCTGCTGAAAGAGCCACCAATTGTAAATGCAGAATTTTCTCTCTGTGTGGTTACGCTCTCCTTCTGCAGTGCAGTCAAAGCAAGATCTTTATTGCTGTGCTTAATGTGTTCTTGCAAGCTACCCAGTGCTTCAGAAGGAATGGGTGGCGTGTAACATTTAAACAAACAAACTTTATTTCTTTTTTGGGGAAAAAATATTTGTGGTATATTGAAGGAAGGAAGGAAGGAAGGAAGGAAGAAGGAAAGAAAGAAAGAAAGAAAGAAAGAAAGAAAGAAAGAAAGAGGGAGGGAGGGAGGGAGGGAGGGAGGGAGGCAGGCAGGCAGGCAGGCAGGCAGGCAGGAAAGAAGGAAGGAAGGAAGGAAGGAAGGAAGGAAGGAAGGAAGGAAGAAAGAAAGAAAGAAAGAAAGAAAGAAAGAAAGAAAGAAAGAAAGAAAGAAAGAAAGAAAGAAAGAGGGAGGGAGGGAGGGAGGGAGGGAGGGAAGGAGCAAGGAAGAAAGGAAGGAAGAAAGGAGATCTGGCTCAAGAGACACCTGGCGATACTCCCTCATTTCATTAGATCAATCAGAAAGAAGGTAAATGAGACAAAATGTACTGGGCTGATTCTGAGCTCCTTAAAGTCTGAGAACTGAAGTGGCATAAAAGACCAAGCAACTAAATAAAGGTGTTAAAGGAGATGATGATGATGATTGATGGTGATGGTGATGATGATTGATGATGATGCTATCTATTCAATTAGGTCTGATTTCCAGTGATTCTATAGACCAGCTCTCATTTTCTGATTTTCTATTGTTTCTTACAGTTATTTTATGCTCTGTCTGGTATGGGCTTTGATGGTATCTGGCTCCTGTATTTTTGATGGCCTTGTTTCCTTTTACCACTGACCATTCCAAGCACAACTGCCTTTTCCCATGAGTTGGATCTCATGACATGCCCAATATAAGTAAGGTGGACTTTTATGATTTTGCCTTCTGGCAACATGTCTGGTTTTATATCCTTCATTACTTCCTTGTTTGTCACTTTTGCTGTCCAAGGGACGGGCAGGAGCCTTCTCCAACATCACAGTTCAAATGAATGGATTTGTCCTCCTATCTAATTCTTTCATGGTCCAACTTTCGCAACCGTAGTTAGCTGTGGGAAGCACAACAGTGCAGATTAATTTGCATTTAATTGCCAGGCTGATGTCCTTTCTTTTCCATACTTGATTCACAGTCATCATGGCCTAATTTTATTCTGTGTAAAGAAAAATACATGTGTTCTAAACAAATCTTCTTGTAACAGGTGTAACAGAGTAGAATCTGATATTTGTTTCAATTGTATCTGAGTTATATGGGAATTCTTTCTCTGAATAGTTCCTCATAGATCTTCTTTGGGAAATTGGTGAATGGAGCAGATTGAAATGAGTTAATGTCATTATCCTGAGACATTTCAGCACAGCAAGTTGATTTAAATACCTAATTAGGCCATTGCTATAAATCTGTGCACTTAAACAAAGTAATTATTTTTTATCAGTCTCTATAGTTTGACAACCTATGCCAAGGATCCTCTGTTTAATTTCCAGTTTTACACAATGATGAATTACCTTTTCTAAAGATCTGCCAGTTGAACTTTGAACATTTCAATTAGTTTATTTTTCAATAGGAAACAAATGGAGAATTAAATTTATAAATAGTATATCCATTCAAATGTCTAAACAATCTTCCTACTAGGGCTTCTAGTGGCAAAATTCTTATCTGCACATAAAAAGGAAGATATGTTCCTCTAAACCTTATATAATTATTGGAGAATGCATGGGGGGATTGAATGTGGTTATAAAAGTGTATTATGTCCATCAATACAAATTTGCTTAGAAGTAATTCCTACCAAACCTAAAGCTCTTTACTTCCAGGAAAATGTGTATAGGTTTGCAATTTTAAATAGTTTCAGTTTGCTTAGAGCAGAACTAATTGCCAAAAAACCTTTTTTTTTTCTAAAGTACAAAGCATAAATCAACTTTACCTTGTTATACTACATGGTTCAAACTGTGAAGAATAAACCATATTTTTTAAAAAAAAATAAGAGAAAAAGAGGCAACCCCGAGAAAGGGAAAAAAAGTTATTTTTGCTAAGTTTCAAGAGGTATCTTCCATTGGGGCAATTTTAGAATCAGCTACGTTCTGTCATTTAGAACGGGAAAGGTAAACACATCTAAGAGGAAACAGAGCAGTGACTCCACAATAACTATGGAAAGATTAGCCAATTTGGTAATACAGATAGTTCTCAATCTACAACGGTTCATTTAGTGACTGTTCAAAGTTATAAAGGCACTGAAAAAAAGTGATGACCATTTTTCACATTGGTACTACCGTTGCAGCATCCTCGTGGATAAGTGATCAAAATTCAGACACTTGGCAACTGATTCGTATTTATTAGGGCTGCAGTGTCCTGGGGTCATGTGATCCCCTTTTGCGACCTTCTGCCAAACGAAGTCAACTGCAGTGATTCCCTTAACAACTGTGACAACAAATGTCATAAAATGGGGCAAAATTCACTTAACAAATGTTTTGCTTAGCAACAAAAAATTTGGGCTCGACTATGGTCATAATTCCTGTAAAGTTCAGCATACAGAAAGGTGCCAGTAACCTTACTATCTACTGATGATGACAGAGGCATCTCAGCAAACTGAAACTAAATTGAAATGCTCCATGCAAGCTAATATCAAGAAGCAAATGTAACCCTACATACTTGCATATCAACATACAGAATACAGAATAACAGCATTGGAAGGGACTTTTGAGGTCTTCTAGTTCAACCCCCTATACCCTACACCATTTCAGACGAATGGCTGTCCAGTCTCTTCTTGAAAGCCTCCAGAAATGGGGCACCCACAACTTCTGCAGGCAAGTCGTTCCACTGGTTGATTGTCCTCACCGTCCGGAAATTTCTCCTGAGTTTTAGGTTGCTTCTCTCCTTCATTGATTTCCATCCATTGTTTCTCGTCTTGCCTTCCGGTGCTTTGGAAAATAGGTCCGATACAAGTATGTAAGTGGTGTTTTTTGTATCATGACAGCAATATGTGCATGCTGTCCCTTACCACCCCATTGCCTGCCCATTAGAGCCTCGTGGTTATTTGTTCATTTGTTTATATATATTTATTATTTTTACAAATAACTCAAGGCAGCAAATATACCCAATACTCTTTCCTCCTCCTATTTCCCCCCACAACAAAACCCTGTGAGTTGTTGGGCTGAGAGAGAGAGTGACTGACCCAAAGTCACTCAGGCTTTTATAGCTAAGGCAGGACTAGAATTCACAGTCTCCCTGTTTCTAGCCTGGTGCCTTAACCAGTAGACCAAACTGGCTTAATCACGAGGTTGTTTTGGATGCCTGTCTCTCTGCTGTCTTGCAACATAGATGTGCCTTATCAAATATCAGTGGTGAAGGGGTAATACAGGGAAAAGGCTTGCCTTCCAGATCTGCCACTGAAGTCAGTAGATTCTATATTTAAGCATCTTTTAAGATTTGACAAAAGCCCCACTCTGCAATTTGATCATGGCCTGTTAGAATGCCATCTGTTATGCAATTGAATAAATAAAATGTAAAATTGTATGAAGGAGATGCTGGGATTAGCGTATAGGGCAGGGGTAGGCAACCTTGGCTCTTTTATGACTCGTGGACTTCAACTCCCAGAATTCCTGAGCCAGCCATGGCTGGCTCAGGAATTCTGGGAGTTGAAGTCCACGAGTCATAAAAGAGTCAAGGTTGCCTACCCCTGGTATAGGGTTTTCTTTCCTTTACCTGTACTTTCTACATGCACTTTGGCTCATAAATGTAGTCTGCCTGAAAGTATGATTTTTGTGAATCTTAAAGATTGGTGGACGGGCGAGTGAACATGACTCATACTTCTCTCCTAAGCCTTCAGTTGCATGTTCTACCCAAGACTTCTATAAACCGCAATTCATTTTTATTTATTTATTGGTAAATTTATATAGCTGCCCATCTCACATCTGTGACTCTGGAAGGCTTACAATGTTAAAAACACAAAAGCAATACAACAAATTGCAAACGAAATATAACAACAAAAATCATTGAATATAATAAAAAAAAATCATAAAAACTCTCTATAAGAGAGCACAATCAAATTCCCTAGCATCGCAGCCACTTTGCAGGCTCTACACTACTGCTACTAGATCCCCAGGCCAGATTGCAAAGCCACATCCTCAGCCTCATCATTTGGGAAGGATGGGAAGGCCAACAAGATCAGGGTTAGTCTTGACCTCAGGAGAAATGAGGTTCCAGAGAGCAGGTGCTACAGCAAAAATGGCTCTCCTCCTGGCTCAGGCCAGATGACCTTTCGCTTGTGGACAAGACTTGCAAGATTCACTTTTTATCAGATTTTACGGGATGGATAGATATGATTGGAGAGAGGTGGTTCCTCAAATAACCTGGCCCCAAGATTGTATGGATCTGTAGACTTTACCAGCACCTTGAATTGAACCCAGAAGCAGATTAGTACCAATGCAGCTCACAGAACAGAAATGTAACATGCTCTGATCTAGGTGTGCACATTCATGCTTCCAGATTTTGCACCAGCTGAAGCCTCCAGAGGCCCCTCAAGGGTAGCCCCATGTGGAACACATTATAGTAATCCATGCAGGAGGTGACCAGGGTATGAGTGACCAACCTAGGAACAGATGCAACTGAAACACAACACCAAGTTACACAAAGGCCCTCCTGGCTATGACTACCAGCTGCTCATTGAGCAGAAGTTGTGATCTCAGAAGGCTCCCCCATATCATTCCTTATGCTGCAGGAGTGCAGCACATATCCAGATCCTGGGTGTCATCTGCACCATAAATAATGCAAGGTCAACTGCACTTTAACAATTACACAGCAGAAGACCTAAAGGTTAGGAAGAAAGGAGAATGCTAAGGCTGAATGATTTAATACCATGCACCCAAAAAATGTGAGGATAATTCCAGAATAGATCCAGAAAGTTTTCCACATAATTTGAGAACTGCAAAGTAAGGATGCACCATCGTTCTTGTGGAAGGCAGCATTAAATCTAAATTTGCCAATCTATACTTCATCAGAAATTAGTCAGAGTATAATTCTGGGAACCAGCAGTCCAGCTCGTGGGTTAATGATCTGTTCTACAATATAAGGAAATCATTTATCGAAACAATCCTATGGCTGTTCTACCGGTCATAGTATCCTGTGCTGGACCACCTAAGGTAGTCCCAGCATTAATGCTAAAATCCCCCAGTACTGGAGTTTTCCAATATCAAGTCTATAATCACCTCGGCCATCCATATAAGGAGAATAAAGAACAATGGGATGAACAATAAAGTTGTATACATCTAATCCAGTCTTCAAGAACCCAGTATCCTCCAATTATGTTGAACTACAATTCTCTCCATATATAGATACGGAGGCCAGTGTTGGGCAGGGTGAAAGTTGAATGCATTTGAAGAGCAACAGTTGGGAAAATCTACCACCAGCTGTCTCTTTCATCTAACCAGCCTGGCTACAGGTGTTTCTCAACTTACCATCATTCCTTTAGTGACCATTCCACTGAAAAGAGTGACGTATGACCATTTTTTGTACTTACGACCATTGCAGCATCCCCATGGTCACGTGGTCAAAATTCAGGTGCTTGGCAACTGGCTCACATTTATGACGGTTGCAGTGTCCTGGTGTCACGTGATCCCACTTTTACGACTTTCTGACGAGCAAAGTCAACGGAGGAGCCAAATTCACTTAACAACGGTGTTACCAACTTAACAAACTGCAGCAATTCACTTAGCAATGGCGGCAAGAAAGGTCGTAAAATGGGGAAAAACTCACTTAACAACTGTCTTTCTAAGCAAGGAAAATTGTGTGGTCAATTGTGGTGATAGGTTGAGGACCACCCGCACTCAAACTGGGCATTGGACAGAACTGGGTTTCTGATGCAGCTGACTGATTCCATCTTGTGCTGCTAGAGCACTGCCTATACAGGTAGATAGATCTAGATAGCGTCTGCGATGCATGGTGCTCTCATTTGTATTAATATTGACAATGCGTTGTTGAGATTGAGTAAAATAGATGTAGATCCTGTAGCATTATACAATTTCATTTTACATAGACTACAAAACTGGTAACGATATGAGAACTAGGACAGTTCACTGGATTTCCCAAACTGCAAATAAGTTAGTATTCACTTTCAACTTTATTCAAAGAGTAAGGTCAAACATTACTTCCTAAGGCATCTTTTTAAAAGCATAAATCACAAGAGCCTATTTATCTTCATAGTTTTGTAAGCCAAACTAATAAGAATTCAAGGGCTAAGGGGGAACAAAATGACATAAATTGTAAGAATCTGAGTTTACCTCTCCCAATCAATTGTTGTAGTTTGGGCACTAAAACCTTTTCAGTAGGTGAGGTATAGTTTGTATTCTGAGCAAAATTACACACTTTAATTGAAGGTCAGAAATACGATAGGTAAAACAGTGGAGCTAAAAATGTTTAGCAGCTAACTGTGAAATATTACTAAGATAATCAAATTATTCCTTTTGCTTTACTTGGGGACTGAAGCCAATTAATTTGACTGGTCATTTCATCCAAAAAAGAGAATTAAACTCATGTCAGGGAATGCAAAAGGATGATTATTAACCTCTGTTCCAATGCATCTAGCAAACCTATGGAGTATTTTCCAAGCTTCAAATATTAATTTTCTTTGAACTTTTTTAAACCAAGTACTGCCTTTGGGGCTATACTTAAAGTTAGATGGATTGAGTTCACCAGTTTTAATTAAAACTATTCAATTAATCCAAACAAAGCTGATGCCAATGTCTAGTAACACTTTTAAAATTCTGGTAAACAATGACTACGTAAATAAATTCTGAATCAAGAGGAACTGGTTTTTTTTCCCCCTTGGAAATGTTAGTCAACACCAACAACATCCATCTCTCTTTCTCATTCAAGTCATTAAGTAGTAAAAGGCCATTTAGTACTTGAAGAGACAATATTCCAGTGTGCTGAAAACATGGAAGAGAGATGGAAGGCATGTGCATGGGCCCCTTCCTCTGATATCATAGAGCTTCTCCCCTTAAGCTCCACCCATTTCCTGGAGAGAGATCAGAACAGCATTTAACTGAATGCAATTACATTTTCTCCCCTGACTGGGAAACCAGATTACTGAGACCTCACAATCTCATAGGAAGATTGATGACCTGAGCAGGATTTCCATAAGGACTAGGGGTGACATGATAGCAGTGTACCATATCTAAGGGGCTGTCACAAAGAAGAGGGGGACACCTATTCTCCAAAGCACTTGAAGGCAGGACAAGAAGTAATACATGGAAACTAATCAAGGAGAGAACCAACCTAGAAATAAGGAGTAATTGCCTGTTCTTGAGAATAATTAATCAATGGAATGACTTGGCTCCAGAGGTTGTGGGTGCTCTATCATTAAAGGTTTTTAAGAAGACATTAGACCTCTCCCTTTCCCCTCAGCATGGCTGGCTCAGGAATTCTGGGAGTTGAAGTCCACGAGTCATAAAAGAGCCAAGGTTGCCTACCCCTGGTATAGGGTCTCCTGCTTGAGCAGGGCTTGGACTAAAAGACCTCCAAAGCCTCTTCCAACTCTGTTATTCTACATTGCCATGGGATGTAGAAAAGAATTCCTTTTGCTGAAGATAAACTTCTGTTTATATAACAATAGATTTTTTTCAAATCTTCTCTATAGCTGAAAAAGTGTTCAATTAGCACTTTGACAAGGATATTTAGAAGTCTTTTCTAAATGTATGAAATATAGTCTGATATGAATCATGATTGAGATATAAGTGCCAGGAGGTGTAAGACACTTCTACAGACAACAAGCATCTAAGGAAATAAACATTTATTCACTGAATATTCCAAGTGAAATTTCTTCTTTTGCTATCAACAATCAAACTGTAGATCAGGGGTGTCCAACCTTGGTATCTAACCTTGGTGTCCAACCTTGGCAACTTGTGGACTTCAACTCCCAGGATTCCCCAGCCAGCCATGGCTGGGGAATTCTGGGAATTGAAGTCCATAAGTCTTAAAATTGCCATGACTGGACATCCTTGCTCTAGGCTGTAGTTTGCAGTTTTTGTTGGCTTGAGCTTATTGTGGACAGCAACTGGATAGCAGCACTCTGGAGGGAGGGGCACTGCTTAAGTGCAGCTCGGGAGTTTGATCCTTTACCCTGCAGTCAATCTTTTATTACCAACACAGACTGGAATTAAAAATTAAAACATTAAAACAAACCAGAAGAAGACATAATAATATTTTACAGTTAGTGGAGGGATCGTCGATGGGCACCCATAGTCTGCCTAATTTTACAGACAATATTGTAGAATTTAGCTACTTTCAAAGAGACTGTACCATACTGACCAGATAATAATGCCTGGACATAAAACAGAACAGAATTTGTCAGACATTTTACCAGGTGAGGAATCCTAAAATGAATTGGTGAATCCTTATAGAGCAGGGGTGGGGAACTATGGCCCTTTTATGACTTGTGGACTCCAACTCCCAGAATTCCTGAGCCAGCCAGCCAGCCACCTCTGTTATAAAGGGTACAGAGACTGTATTTCCAATGGCCCCTTGTCCACAAGGACACAATTTCAGCTCAGAGGGGACATTTTGTACTAGCTCTCTAGAGCTTCTGTGCGGAGAACTAGGATTAGTGCCCTCCGAAGTTTAGAGACTTTTATATAATTTAATACTTTACCCTACATAAAAGTCTAAACAGGCATCCCCCATGTAACATTTTTGTTCCAATCCACTCTGAGCTGACTGCAAAAGGGGAGTAGAGCAGCCTCATACTTTGTACCCTCATGTTCACCTCTCATCTCAACTTTTCAAATGTGCTTGGCCTCTACAATTAAGAATAGTTTTCATGGAATAATTGGAAGGAACACCCTGGCCGTAATCCAGCAGGGTGAGGAGGTGGCAGGTGACAGACAATTTTCAAGCAATTTCAGAGACTTCTCAGAATTGTCCCTCCCTGCGTTTGCCAAAGAGTCTGAGAATAGCACATAGGAAAAAGTACTGAAGCAAAAGTGTCAGGATAAAATTACTTTGAGCACATCTTTTTGCAACTGCTGGCAAGGATTCTGTCCAAAGTGATTAGAATGTATTAAAGTTTTATATCAGATGTATAATACACACGCATTGTATTCTTATTATTATTCTACTGTCATATGTTCTTAAAAATGAGGGATAAGATGATCCTGTATGCAATCTCTGCAGTCCTTGGAAAGAATTTTAAGCCCTCACTTTTCCCTTAAGACTCTGCTTGTGACTATATGCAGGTTCTGTGAATGAACAATACAGTACTAGCGACATTTTCCCTGCTTTGTTTTTGCTCTTGTTTTACGCTTGATTGTTGGGATCGAACTGTGGACAACCCCAAAGCTTGCTGATTGCTTTATTACTTTTAAATTGGCCTAATACAAGGTGCATTTATTTGCATGGATACAGTAGAAGCCCTGCTGCTGGATGTACTGTATAATTATAACAGCAGTGCAGAAATGTCTGGAAGATGAGTCCTTGACTTATGATCAAAATTGAGCCCACAATTTGCTTGTAACTCATGATGTTCATTAAACAAATCACCATGTGACCGAAACCTGATTTTACAACCTTTTTTTGCAGCAGTCGTTCAGTGAATGCTGTGGTCATTAAGCGAACCCATCGTTCATTATCTGGTGGCTATTGCAGGAAACCAAAAGTAAATGCTGATTTCCAGCAAAAACACATGATGAGAAGCGAAACGTCTTCAAGGAAAAACAAAGAAAGTCCAGTTGCTTCTTGAAAAAGCACCTTTGGGACAACCATGACTTGGATGACTGAGAATCTCCATAGACATTCAACAAAAATGCAGTAAATAGCAGTCATGTGATTGTGATGCACTGCAAACATGGGCCAGTTGCTGAGCACCCAAAATGTGGTGATATGACTAGGAGAGGGCAGATGTCACAATTTTGAAACTGGATCATAAGTCCCATTTTTTGGGATCTTATAACTTCAAGCAGTTGCTAAATAACTGGTTGTAAATCAAGGTCTGCCTGTATTTCATGGACAGCTGATGAACACAACCTGCAGAAGGTAAAATGTATATGATGGGAAAAAGAGAGAGGGAGAGAGAGGGGAGGGAAAGAGAAAATGAGGGGAGAGGGGAAGTGATGGATTTTTTTCAAAAGTGATTCTAGGAATGGTTTTCCAATTGAACCAAACCCAATCTGAACATGAAGTATTAGTACTGCTTTATAAAGCCTTAGTAGGGCTACACCTGGAATACTGCATCCAGTTTTGGTCACTACATTACAAAAAAAGGTGTTGAGACTTTGGAAAAAGTGTAAAGAAAAACAACTAAGATGATTAAGGGCCTGGAGACAAAAACATATGAAGAATGGTTGCCGGAATTGGGTATGGCAGTCTAGAGAAAAGAAAGATTAGGGTTGACATGATAGCAGTATTTTAGTATTTAGGGGCTGCCACAAAGAGGAGGGTTCAACTTATTTTCCAAAGCACCAGAAGGCAAGACAAAAAACAATGGATGAAAACTAATCAAGGAGAGAAGCAACCTGGAATTAAGGAGAAACTTCCTAACAGTGAGGACAATTAACCAGTGGGACAGCTGGCCTTCACTGGAGGTTTTTAAGAAGAGACTGGACAGTCACTTGTCTGGAATGTCTTGAGCAGGGAGTTGGGCTAGAAGACCTTCAAGATCCCTTCTAGCTCTATTCTGATTGACTGATTGAATCTCTTATAAGCAGAATTAACATATGTGTGAGAGTGGTCAAAATGTTTTCCTCCTCTCTGTACAAACTGTATAAAAAGCTGGACTATCAGTTTTAAGCAGCAGAGACCTGAATGGCAGCAAAGCAATACTGCTGTCTGGTAGACATCTGGATTTTTGCAGCCCAAATCTGGTAGTTTTAATAAAAAGATGATTGAATGGACACGTGGCAACTGAGCAGAAAGTCTGAAACAAATTCACCCACACAAGCAAGCCTCACTGAATTAAAGGCAGCTGCCTCTCACATTAAAAGCCACAGGGCTGCAGCTTTATAATGTAATTGTTCACACACCCACTGAGAAATATTTTGTATTTCACCGAGACCAATGGTACAATTGGGTATAATGAAGCCATGATCTTGCTTCTCTGGTCATCTAAGCAAATTGGTCCCAATTAATAACTTATTAGCTGGAAAACATAACAGCTGGACCATTTCTATATCTGTGTTGCTCATCTAGGACTTAGAACAGTGGTGGCGAACCTTTTAGAGGCCAAGTGCCCAAACTGCAACCCAAAACCCACTTACATATTGCCGGGTGCTGGGTGGGCATGGCCCGCCAGGTGGGCATGGCTATGGTGGAAATGGCAGACTGGGTGGGTGTGGCCAACTTGGTATTGCTCTGGCAGGTGGGGCAGTGGGCAGGAGGGCATTTTGCTCAGTGGGGGGGCATGGGGAGGCCCCTGAGCCCCGCAGCTCTTCTGAGGGGGAGGAGGAGAGGTTGTGCTGGGATCGGGGCTCTTCGTGCCTTCTGCTCTTCTGCTGAAGATGCCGTGGCTCTGCTTGTCTGGCAGGGCAGGGGCGTCCTCGCACACAGGGACGCACGTAGGGCTGCTGCCTCGCCGTGACTGGATTGGGCATGGAGCCTCCTCACGGCTTCTTCCCCCATTGATATCAGGAGTGCCAACCCCACCTACCGCTCATCCCGGGGCAGCTGCCGCCATCCCGCGCTCTCCAGCCCATCGCCAGCTAGCCAGGCATGCCAAGCTCGAGCCTTGGCAGATGGAGGCCGGAGGGGAGCAAGAGCCATGGCTGCCCAGCTCCTCTGCCTGAGGACGCGTGAGGGGAGAGGCGCTTCCACCAAAAGTTCACAGTTCTGTGGAGAGCTGCGTATGCACGGAGAGGAGGAGGGAGCAGCTCAGCCCAGCAAAGGCTCGCATGCCACCAGAGACGGCTCCACGTGCCGCCTGTGGCACATGTGCCATAGGTTCACCACCATGGACTTAGAAGTTTACACACACACCACTGGAGGTGTTAGGAGGTGAACGCATCCATCTGCCCATGCTCAGGAACTCATGGCTTTCTTTCCATAAGCAGAAAAACCACAGCATCTGCCAGCTTTTCAAGACACAAACTAAAATCTCACAATTAATTGGTCTCTAAAGAGAAGCTAATCTTTATAAATACACAGTGTGTTTTTTTTTTAAAAGGAGGATGACAGTTGGAGGCTATTAACAGACTTGCTCTTGCCATTAAGAGCTGTGATTGACCTTAACTGCCTTTATAAACATTACTGACATGATAAACATAAAAAGAATACCCCGTGATGCACTCAAACACTTCTTGATTTTTTCTCTTTCCTTTTTAAAACTTTCATTCTACAAATAAAATTTGGAGGAAGAATTGTGGCAAGAATGAATCTCAGAGGTTGGTGAAATCTTCCTCACACCAATAACCAAATTGGATCAGTTTAGCCTGCAATGCACTTTATTGTAATCTGCAAAAAGATGGATAGATATATGGACAATGCATCCATTTGAAAAGCCTTAATCCCTAGAGGTCCACAAAACATTCTTCTATTAGCTCTGCTGTGCATCAAACTGCAGGAATTGACTAGGGAAATTTTTCTGCCTGACATTCATTTCCATTCAAGCCAGTATGCCTGACCATCAAGACCTTAAACAAGGAACTTTCTGAAACTTTCTAGAGACTGACAATTTATTTGACTCTTCCCCCTCCCCCCACTGCATCCATATCAATATATTATCCCACTCCCCTGCTCTGTTGCTTTTTCTCAGGGACAATAAAAACTTTATTAAATACTAAGCTTTCATCAAACCACTGTTGATGTTATCAAAGTGTGAGCTAGTATCTGGAAGCGCTCATTCTTGTAGCTCTTTAACACCTAAAGAGCTATAAGAATGAGCGCCTCCAGATACTAGCTCACACTTTGATAAAGTCAACAGTGGTTTGATGAAAGATTAGTATTTAATAAAGTTTTTATTGTCCCGGAGATCAGTAGTTTTAAAAGTTTTTAGCATGAATATACCTGGGATTCAAATTTTTAAAATAATTACGGATACACATACATATATATACACTTACACATACATATACATATATATATATTCTTGTGTAGAAATTCAATAAAGTAAGTGTGTGTGTGTGTAAACACACAGACACACATATGCACACATACTTTATTGAATTTCTACAAAAGACAAAATATAAAAAAACAGAAAAAAGTAAAAGAAAAGAAGAGAACTAGAAGTGCAAGGAATAAAAGCAAGAAAATTTAAAAAGAATAAATTTTGATTTTCTTTAATATAGTTGCAAATATAAAAAAAATACCCTTTTGCTTTAAATGGCAATAGCAATAGCACTTAGACTTATATACCATTTACAGTGCTTTACAGCCCTCTCTAAGCAGTTTACAGGGTCAGCATATTGCTCCCAACAATCTGGTCCTCATTTTACCGACCTTGGAAGGATGGAAGGCTGAGTCAACCTTGAGCCGGTGAGAATCGAACTGCCAAACCGCTGGCAGCCAGCAGTCAGCAGAAGAAGCCTGCAGTACTGCATTCTAACCACTGCGCCACCAGGGCTCTTCAATAGTATACAATATTTCTATAACCATAAACAATTTTATTTCTTTCTATTTCAAGCAAAAAGTTCAAAAGTGATTACCATGTAGGAACAAAGCGAGTTTAATCAACATTTTGCCATCTCAGCCAACTCCATTAACTTCACCATCCATTCATCCATGGTGGGAATCTGCAAATCTTTCCATCTCTGTACATATAGAAATATTGCTGCAGTTACCATGCATAGAAACCGTTTTTTCCTCAGGCTACTTCCCCATCAAACTTAGAAGAAAAACCTTTGGTTTAAATTATATATTTGTGTTAAGAATTCTCTGAATTAAGGTACATAGCTGAACCCAATAATTCTTAGCTTTTTTATATGCCCACCAAAGGTGATAAAAAGTATCTTCAGGTTGATTACATTACCAACATATATTGGACATGTCTTTGACAATTTATCAAGTGTTAAATACCAATAATACATTATCTTATAAAAATTCTCTTTCAAATTTATATCAGTGTGAATTTTAGCCCCTTGCTCCACCTAGTCCCCCATTGATCAAGCATTCTATCATATCCAATTTTTGCCCATTTAATTATATAATCTTTAACATATACATCTTCCATACTCATCTTAATAAGGGTCTTTACATCTTAGCAATGACATACTCATTGTTGGTATACAAATCCAGTTCAAAATCAGTTTTCTCATTAATAAAATAAAAATTCTTCTTATCCAATTTAAATCTTTCTATCCATTGGGTATAAGTAAACCATTGACACATAAAGCCCACCTTTACCAGTTCTTCTCTTATTTTTAATTTAGGTTCTCCTTCAGAAAAAGATAATAAATCAGCGTAGGTCAACCAAGTTTGTGTGGCTATAATTTTTCTTCTGTAAAATGCTTCTCGGGATGACAGTCATAGAGGAATTTTGGGAATAAATCTTGCTTTATATTTGTTCCAGACCTTCAATATGTATGATAGAATGTCACGAGGAGATGGATCTCCCCAGGAGGGAGGGGATGCACCCCAGAAGAGTAAGAGGCAACTTTGCCTAGATATTTTGTGTGAGAGAACGAGGATGAAGACAGCTCCTCCCTAATAGTTCTCAGAGTATATATTGTAGATGCAGATTGTAGAGTCCTCAATATGGTAAGATTTTGTCAATCGGTGTGAAACACTAAAGAACTCATCTTGGAAGAATCATCAAATGTCTTTGGGTTTTGGAGCCTCTAATCCAGGGGCTGAGGAATTCTGGGAGTGGAAGCCCACAAGTCATAAAAGGGCCAAATTTGAAGACCCCTACTCTAATCCATGGCACATCTAACAAAAAGCTTTTGAAAATCTATGTTAATATTGACTTTGTCTACCACATGTAGGCATGTCACCCAAATCTCAAGTCATGTCATCCAACTTTAATAACTTCCTGTTGCTCAGTGTCACCCAGTTTTTCATCAATATCAAACACAATCAGCAAAGCACAATTTTAGATTGGGTAATCCTAACCTATCTTTTTCTTTGGCATTTTACAACAATTTATATTGAATTTTGGGGGTTTTCGCCTTGCCATACAAACTTTGAAATATCTTTTTGCCATTGTTTGAATGGTACATCAGGTGGCAATATCAGCATTATTTGAAATAAATAAAAAACATCTTAGGCAAAACATTCAACTTAATCATTGAGATTCTATGCAGTAATGACAGTGATGGTTTGTATCATTTCAACAAGTTATTTTTGATGTACTTTATATGTTAACATAATTATTCTGAAACAAAATATAGTTTGTATTAGTCAATGCAACCCCCAGATATTTAACCTTCTTCTCAATTTTAAAATTTTAAAACCATTCTTTTTTGTTAACATCTCTTGGTTTTGGTGTACTTATATTCTTAACCAATGTTTTTGTTTTTGTTTTTTTTAAACCAGCTAATGCACTAAAGTTCTTCAATTTCTTCATTAAGCATTAAATGCCATTCTGAGATTCTTGTAAAATCAAAGCCCTCCATTTATAAACCTCTCTTATTTTCAATTTTCAAAACCATTATTTTCTCTTCCTATCAAATGTGTCTGTTCAACAGGTCTAAAACTAAAGTAAAAGGCAAACGGGGTCTCGCCGGTCCACTTCTTCTGAGGCATCTTCTGCAGCTAGGCCTGCATTTCTCAGTCACAGGCCTTTCCGGAAGGCCTGTGCAACCAAGAACCTAGTTATGGATTCAATCCATAGCTCGGTTCTGCAAGATCTCTGCAGCCGAGGTGGGATCTTGGAGGTCTTCTAGTCCAACCCCCTGCTCAAGCAGGAGACCTTATACTATTTGAGACAAGTGGTTGTCCAATCTTTTCTTAAACACCTCCAATGATGAAACACCCATAACATCTGAGGGCAAGTTATTGCACTGGTTAATTGTTTTTACTGCTAGAAGTTTCTCATTTCTAGGTTGCTTCTCTCCTTGATTAGTTTCCATCCATTGTTTATTGTCCTGCCTTCAGGTGCTTTGGAAAATAAGTTGATCCCTTTTCCTTCTGGCAGCCCTTCAAATACTGGAATACTGCTATAATATCCCCCCAATCCTTCTTTTCTCTAGACTGGCCATATCCGGTTCCTGCAACTGTTCTTCATATGTTTTTTTTTCTCCAGGCCTTAATCGTCTTAGTTGCTCTTCTTTGCACTTTTTTTTTCCAAAGTCTCAACATCTTTTTTGTAATGTGGTGACCAAAACTGGACATTGATTCTGGATCTCATTCTGGATCTGTACATATAAAACTGCAAAATCTGTGATCATTTATTTGTGTCAGAAGCATCACAATTAAAATAAGACATACCATCTGACATAAAATTTAAAATATAAAATACAAGATTAAAATATGTACAAGTTAAACAAATCTTGTCCAGAAGCTAATGTGGGAGGACAGCACACACACACACACACACACACACACACCAGAGAAAGAAATATTTTGGGAATATTTAAAAGGCAGAATATTAAATTTCCCCAAAGGATCTTAAAGGCAGAACCCCCCCCCCAAACAGAAACCAGGTCAGAAATGCAGACGCGATAATCTTGTCAGAAAGATTGGACCCAGGAAGATTGGAGATAATGAGATTAGAAAGACAAAAATCCCTAGAATCAACAATCCCTCACTCCAAAAAAATCCAACACAGGACATAGTCATCAGCCACAGCCCCAGGGAAGCAGGATTTGACCTTTGGGACATAATAGGATTAATACCAGAAAGGCACACTCAGACTGAGGTCAAAATTCATGCCACAGGAACAACTCCAAACAAAAGCTCAAGAAGGTATAAAAACCCACCACTCCCTACTACATGTGGTCAGCTTTCCCAGAGTCATCTTTCTGTCTGGCTTTGCTCTTCAATAAACTACAACCTTCTTTCTAAAGCAGTCTCCATTTTGTTTATTCCCAGCTTGGACTGGACCCTGATGAAGATTTTTCTTTCAGCACTAGCAACATTAATTGCATTCTTTCATGCTGTCATGAGGTCCTCAAATGTACACTGATCGGGGCACAAAAGACGGGTATACATATGTGTTGTCTGCATGTCACCACAATTGCAAAGAGCAGAAGCAACCAGATAGTCCCATTTGTTCAGAGTGTCCCTGGATCTTGTTGTAGATTGTGCGAAGTCTATTCAATGATTTCCATACTTCCCAGCTTTCGCCAGACTCAGGTGCCAGCTCCTTTGTTGGTTCCATCCAATATTGGTCCTATATAGCTTTCCATAGCTCCACTCTGCTTTCAAATTCTTCAAAAATTTCTGTTGACCTCAGGAAGCCTTTCCTGGGTTTTAGTCTCTGCTGAGGTAGTTGTAGTCCATAGAGAGGGTATTGTCTAGATATTGATGATTTGAGTCTCTCTCTGTATGCTTCTTCTTCTCTGTGAACAGCAGGCAGGGCAATGCCAGCTAGATGGTAGATCTTATCTAGAAGGGTAGGTTTAAGGCATCTGATAATAATTCTGCTAGCTGTGATTAAACTGCACTTAATCTGTATTTAAGTGCAGAAACTCATGACCCTATTTCTAAAATGAACCCTTTGGTCAATTAACACCAATAATTGGAACTAAATGACTAGCAAATGTTGTTCTTCACATTTCAAGAAGGGAGGAATGTGAAAACAACAGTATACCCCTGCTATGTCTGCCCAGAACAGCTTCCTCCAAGTTGGTTTGTTTGCTCATTAGGACCATAACTCTCATAATCCTTATCCAGTATGGCCATTAGATCTTGCTAAGAATGATAGAATCTAAGAGAAATGAGAATTTAATGCACCAGATACTTCATTTGCCACAACTCTTCTGGATCAGGAAACAGAAAAAAAGGTTGAATGAGTTTTCAGTTATGTTTATGACATCTTCCAAACAGGACAGTTAGCAGGACATTCAAAACTTTTGGGGTAACCACTGAGAAGACTTGATCAAGTCTGGATGTTATCGCTTCATTTCCCTAATATAACTTTGATAGAAACAGCCTGGACCTTTAATTAATTGCAACTAACTTGTGTCATTGGTTTCACTGTGAATTTAGTCACTTGCAACTAACATTAATTGGATTGGGAGACTTCACTTTTGCATCATTAGCAAAAGTAGTTTCCAGAGTAGTTTTCACAGTTATGGAATGATTACAATACATTTTGGTTTACAAGAAATGGGGAAAAAAAGACACTATGTTTTTCTGCTGTCCATCACCTGGGAAACTGCTGTAATTAAAAAGGACAAAAATAATATTTGTGTGCGTGCATGTGTGTGTGTGTGTGTGTGTGTGTGTGTGTGTGAGAGAGAGAGAGAGAGACAGAGAGAGAGAGAGACAGAGAGAGATATCCTTTAGAAAATAAAAATGTCCTGGAGATTGAACTACTATTAGCCTATCTTTGGACCTGGGATTACTGCTATGTGAGATCTGAGTAGCAATCTAACAATCTGTATACCATCTCACCCCAAGGGGATTGGTCCATACCACCCACCCTGGCAGAAGGAGATGCTGCAGACCCTGTCAGTCAAGGAATTCCAGTTGGCAGCATCCAGGGGAAGAATCTTTTCTGCTGTGGTTCCCACACTTTGGAACATTGTGGCCCCCAAGGTGAGCTCCACACCCTCCCTCTTGGCCTTCCAAAAGGGCCTAAAGACCTGGCTCTTCCAATTGGTCTGGGCGTCTCATGGGGGCATATCATACTGGAGGGGGTTCATGGATTGAGAGAAGACTCCACTCCTCCCTGTGTGCATCCTGTTCCCTTCCTTGTCACCTTTGTTAATTCTAAGTCAGTTTTAATGTTGATATTTATCATTTTCACCCTCAAAGCTGACACCAGCCAGAGCACAGAACAAAGAAATAGTGTAAGATCAGAAGACGTAGAGAGGCTTGGACCATAGAATCACCAAGAGTTGGACACAACTGAATTGATATCATCATCATCATCATCATCATCATCATCATCATCATCATCATCATCATCATCATCATCATCATCATCATCATCATCATCATCATCATTTTATATCATTTTAATGTTTTAATGTTTTGTCTTGTTGATTTTAATTGGTTGTAAGCTGCCTAGAGTCGCCTCTAGGTGAGATGGAATGCCGTATAAATTTAATAAATAAATAAAGATGCCATAATCTGGAGTCTACACCTAACAAGCCACATCATCTGTCGATCAATCATTTATCACTTATTGCTAATTATGGCAAATGAATAGGAACACATGGAATATGCAAAAGCCCAGGGAAGGAGAAAGTAGAGGGATGGAAACTTTAAAACAAAGCCTACAGGATTATACTAATCCTTTCAATGAAATGATACAGCCATCCTCTAAACAATCTGATGCAGTTCTAAAAGCATACATGGTTGGGAATGGATTCTCACAGCAAAATTCTGTTCATTTGTATCAAGCAGAGTTACAATTGTGCATGTTGCTAACCTTCCCTAAAGCAGCTTTTGGTTGGCATTCATGAGCGACCCCTGTTTTCCCCACAACATTATTCCATTCCTCTGTTATCCTGCTTTTGAATTACTGTTTTACATATGATTATAGCATCTGTTGCTTTCAACAACCAGCAGGTGTTCCCGGAATACAGCGCTACCTTGACTCTCTTGCTAAATTATTATTTCTATACTGTAACTAAAGGTCATTTGGCATGCCGTGATTCTAGTACCAGGTATGCCCTTCAAATTATCCTGGGAAGGAGTAACAAAATGATTGTTTTCCATGAATAGTCATTAAAAACCCAGTTACATTTCACATAATTATAAAAAAAAGGATGTTGTGTTACACAGTCCCACACATATTGAGTACAAAGTGTTCTGATATTTTACACCATTTGTTTAAAGTTAGGCAAGTGACATCTCATGTTAATGACTGGAAGATTTTTTCCCCCCTTTTCTCTTATTCTTGAGTTTATGATGATATCTGTAGCAAAAGCTAATATTCTAAATAGCACATTATGTCACTTCTTCCATACAACCAACCAACCTCTGTGCCATTATTCTGGTCATGAATTTCTATGTCTGAAATTTATAATTAAAATAAGAACTACCAGCAAAAAAAATTACCCTTGAAATACCCTATCTCTTTGTGGACTTTGCACAGAAACAAATTCACCCATCCCAAAGCCTCAGCTGTTAACATGGAAGCTTGATGACTTGTACTCAGTGGTGGAATTCAAATACCTGAACAACTGGTTCTCTTATTTGAGGCCTAGAGGCATCATGTACATCTGGCAGGCCGTTCTAGGCCCCGGAGGCCTCCTCCAGGCCTCCAAGGCCTAGACTGGACTTCTGGAAGCCAGCCCGTTCTCTGAATGCAGCAAAATCTAGCTACCAGTGCAAACCAGCTGAACACCACCACTGCTTCTACCCAATGGTGGCCATGAACTATCCCAATAGTCTCATGATGGGGGAGAATTTTAGGGGAGCTTGAAAACAAGTGGAAGGGAGGAATTAACTTTTCCTGTCCCAACAATAAACCTCTTGGTACTGTCCTCCAGCACAACAACTATAAATGGGTACTAAAGGAGGCTTTTAAAATCTTAATTGCTGTAGTGACAGAGACCTCAGGCTGGTTGGTGAGACCCTTCCAATCTTGCTATGAATGGAAAACATTATTCTTGCACTAGATGGGGGCTTTGGGTTTTGTCAATTCTCTCTTTCTCTCTGCTCCACTCCAAAAACCTGCTCTTGAGAATATAGTTATCTTCTGCCAGATTCTTCTTCTTCTTGTGCCATATCCATTATTGGACGTTGGCGATCATTTCGGCGATCCTGTTTTTATCAGCAGCCGCACGAAAAAGTGCTGCTGAGTTTTGTCCAAACCAGTCCCTTAGATTTTGAAGCCACGATGTTCTTCTTCTGCCTGGACCTAATTTGCCTTCAATCTTTCCCTGAAGGATTAAATGGAGTATGCCTTATTTTTCTGGGTGTCGCATCACATGTCTGAAATATTCTAATTTTCGTTTTTTAATTGTTTTGATGATTTCCCTTGGCTTTCCCAGGCGGCTTATCACCTCCTCATTTCTGATCTTGTCAACCCAGCTTATAGGTAACAGCTGCCTGTAAATCCACATTTCAAATGCTTCTAGTCTCTTCAGGTGGCCTTCTGTCAGAGACCTTCTTCCAGCTGCAAACAATGAATGCAACCACATGTTTATTGGATCCGTGTCCCTCCTGGTTGGTACTGGCGGCTCGGGAGGGTACACGAGCCTGGCTCCAGGGAATTACAAACGCTTCTTTACGGGAGGGTGCCTTCCCCGCGGTCCTAAAGGAGGCGGTGGTGAGGCCCCTCCTTAAGAAGCCCTCCCTGGATCCAGACGTATTGGCAAATTATCG